>NC_057866.1:244487358-244787358 GCF_019393635.1 Dromiciops gliroides | reverse complement strand
GAACTCAGGTACTCCTGACTCCAGGGCCGGTGCTCTCTCCACTGCTCCATCTAGCTGCCCCACTTCAGCATAGTTTTTAAATGCATAAAACAAAATATAGGGTGTCCCAAAAGTCTTGGTGGAGTAGTTTTTTGGGTTGTTTTGTATTTGGTGGGTGAAATAGTTTTAAGATAGTTTAAATGAAATGTTAGTGAAAATAAAGATGTGATTTCTTTGCCCATCCAAGTTCATGGACTTCATATTAAGAACTCTTGTCTTAGAGTATCAATTTTTAAAATAAAATAAAATAAGCATTCACTCACGGGCAAAGTGAATGAGAGAGTTGAACTACCTTTTTTTTTTTAAAGAAAACAAGAATAAGGAAACTCCCTCCACCAATGTAGATCAGCAAGTCCTCTGTAGTTTATAATCTTAAAGAATTGTCAGGGCATTGAGTGGTTAAATCACTTGCCCAGAGTCTGGTAATTAACATGTCTCAGAGATTGAACATCCAGATGAATTAGCCAAACCTCTTCATCCCATCCATGCTTCTTACCCTCCTCCTTAAAATTTCCACTTGCTATTGAATCAAAGGAGGTCTTGTTGTCCTCAGTGATCTATCTAGGCTGTCGACATTCTTCAGATTTATGGGATAATTGTTCACTTCTCCTCCTCACTTTGCCTGCATGTTTTCTAAGTACTCCAGAACTTTCATGAGCATTAACTACATAAAGGATCCCATTTGCATCAGAACAAAGCCAATATTAGTACTAAAATAGACTTTCCATAGTCTGAAGCCTGACTCTGTCTTGCTCTTCCTCTCTGAAAAAGGAAGGAAGGAAGGAAGGAAGGAAGGAAGGAAGGAAGGAAGGAAGGAAGGAAGGAAGGAAGGAAGGAAGGAAGGAAGGAAGGAAGGAAGGAAGGAAGGAAGGAAGGAAGGGAGGAAGGGAGGGAGGGAGAGGGAAGGAAGAGAGGGAGGAAGAGAGGGAGAGAGGATTGAATGCAATATAATATTATTGCACTATAAGAAATGATCGATATAAGGAACTGAGAGAAACTTGGGAGGACTTGTATTTATTGGACAGGATCAAGGCAAACCCCTTGGGCATTTCACTAATGATTTTTCTCTAATCCTAGGGTTCTTAATCTGGAACACACACACACACACACACAAGTATCCACAGATAGATTTCAGGAGACCCATTTTATTTTCACTAAACTGTACCTGAAATTTAGCATTAATTTAGGCAGCTAGGTGATACAGTGGATAGAGCACTGTGCCTGGAATCAGGAAGGTCTGAGCTCAAATCCAGCCTCAAATACTTGCTAGTTGTTTGACCTTCAAGTCACTTAACCTCTATCTGCCTCAGCTTTCTCTATTGTAAAGTGGGGGTAATAATAGTACCTACCTCACATGGTTGTTGTGAAGATCAAATGAGATCACATTTGCAAAGCACTTAGCAAAGTGCCTGGCCCATAGTAAGAGTTTAATAACTTTAAACACTTTCATCTTTATTTTCAATGCAATTCAAAATGGTTAAACTCTAAACATTTCTCCTCCAGTCCCTTATAAATGTAGACAACAAACATTATCCTGAAGAGGAGTCCATGGATTTCATCAAACTACTGAAGCGGACTAAAACACAAATAAAGTTAAGAACCCTTGCTTTAACCCATTATCATCCCATTAATGACTATTCTTTGGACTCATTCAAACATTTTTAAATCCACTTAACAATAACACCACCTAGCCTCCATCTCTCCATCTTATCCAAAGGTATATTCCACAACATATTGAATCACATATTTTGCTCAGGTATAAGTATACTATATTAAAAAAAAGATTCCTCTGATTTACCCTGCTAATTACCCTGTCAAAATATTAAATAGGGGCAGCCAGGTGGCACAGTGGATAAAGCACCAGCCCCGGATTCAGGAGGAGCTGAGTTCAAATCTCACCTCAGACACTTGACACCTATTAGCTGTGTGACCCTGGGCAAGTCACTTAACCCCAATTGCCCTGATATATAGATATATATTGATATATGTGTATACGTATATATACATGTGTGTATTAAATAAAATTAGTTGGGTATGCCCTTCTCCTGATACTTCTGTTTGCTTCCTTAAGTATTTGCACACCATTCCCTTCATGAATTGTCCTAGAATTTTACCAGGTATAGATGTCAGACTAACTAGCCTATAGTTTACATACTCTATTCTCTTCCTTTTTTTTTTTAGAAGATTGGGAAAACACTTGCATTTCTCCCACCCTGTGGTATATCTCTCATTCTCCAAATGTATTTCACAGATTATTTAGAGTGGCTCAGCAATGTCATCTACCAGTTCTTTTAAATACTTTGAAAATTCATCTAGACCTGGCAACTTGAATTCACTGAGGGCAGCTAGAGGCTATGTCCTCACTTATAAGAGTTTTCCTCTCTCTACTAGTCATTTTTGTTCTTTTCCTAAAAGTTATTGATGGTATTTTTATTAGAAAATGTTCTTGCAATTTCTATAGTATAGGGCTAAGACTTTATGTTGGGCCATCATGAATGTTATACATGGTTAAGAGGCTCTAATGAAAAAATGTAATTGATAACTCCATATGTAGAGCAATTGTGAAATACTTAATTATTCTCAGCAATACAATGATCCAAGACAAGCCCAAAGGACTAATGATGAAGCATACTATCCACCTCCAGAGAAAGAACTGATATTGATTGAACACAGACTGAAGCATGCTATTTTGCACTTTCTTTTTTTTTTACTTGTCTTTTTATATAAAATGACCAATATGGTAATGTTTTACATAATTGCGCGTGTATAACCTATATCTGATTGCTTACCACCTCAGGGAGGGGGGAGGGGAGGGAGAGAGGGAATGAGAGAGGGATAGAATTTGGAACTCAAAATTTTAAATAAACAAATAGATAACTCCATATGTTTATGGGCTGGTTTCATACCATGCCTTCTAAGCAGTCTCCCAGACTCAAGCATTGATAAAGATGGTGAACCTCTGACTAAGTTGATTTTACATTATCATAGAATTATACAGTCTCCAGTTGGAAAGAACCTTAAGGGTGAAAATAAAATTATAAATTTCAATGACTGATAGCGTGGCTAAGAAATGCACTTCCATTTATTCTACAAGGATGTCAAGTGATTTCATCTCAGGTAAGCAGAGTCAGAGAGACTTCTTATTATGACCTATGTTTGGGCTATATAGAATATCAGGTAGGCAACATACTTCCTATTCAGGTTGCTCCTCATTAACAATCAGCTTCAATTAACTGTTAGAAAAAGGTAATTCCTAAGCAGGTATAGCAAAACAGCTGGAAAAAAACATCCCCATCTCCCAAAACCTGTGATGTTCACTCCCACAAATATATACAATGTACAGGAGGAGAGTGGACTCACTCAAAGTACAATGGTAATGAGGTACACGTGTAGCAAACACAGGTGACAAAACTTTCAGCTACTGACTGGGGAATTCTTTTTCACCTTTCATGGATTCCTCATGAAGTTCCCCTTGGGTTTAGTATTCTTACAGGTCAGCTACTCAGCCAAGATCCCAGGATCTATCCCTTTCTTGAGTTCATAGCTGATGCTTCTTTGCCATGAGGAGTCATGCTTTCTGAACTATCTTTCCACATCTATCTGTAGCTGCTCCACTGACAGAACCACTATCACCAGGAGGACACTGCTACTGATTCCCCAGCCATACACCTCCAAATGTGTCATTGCTCCCAAGGTAAATGCCCAATCACAACCATCTGGAGGATTCTGCTTGGTTATCTACTCAAAGAAACAAATACAAAAAAGAGATTATTTGATGCTCACAGTCAACCTTTCCTCACTTGGCTCAGCAAAGGTAGCTCAAAACATCCCTTCTAGGGGCACCTAGGTGGCGCAGGGGATAGAGCACCAGCCCTGGAGTCAGGAGGACCTGAGTTCAAATCCAGCCTGACACTTAACACTTACTAGCTGTGTGACCCTGGGCAAATCACTTAACCCCAATTACCTCACTAAAAAGCAAAACAAAACAAAACAAACAAAAAAAAAAAACATCCTTCCACTTCTATGTCAAAAACCAGAGACAACTGCACTGTCCCTTTTTGGATGCCCACTGGGTCTGGCTCAGCAGCCAATCAGGAAACTCTTCAACAACCCTTGAGTCACACATAATTAGAAGCAGGCTCCCAAAGTTCCATGAAGCAGATGGGAAACAAGCAGAGAATATTGCACATGGCCTTGGGAATGTCCCCTGTAGGCTGATTCACCCAAATTACATATCCCCAAAACTGATACTATACATATTTTGCTGTGTGTGGGACTTTCTTTTTTTTTTGCTTCATTGGGATATATATATATATATATATATATATATATATATATATATATATATATATATATATTAAACGGGGCAATGGGGGTTAAGTGACTTGCCCCAGGTCACATAGCTAGTAAGTGTCAAGTGTCTGGGGCCAGATTTGAACTCAGGTCCTCCTGAATCCAGGGCCAGTGCTCTATCCACTGTGCCACCTAGCTGCCCTCGGGATATATTTATAATAACAGTGATGGGCTAGTCTATTCCAATGGCCCCCACAATGTGTATGCTATAGGTGGTAAGTACTTAGTGAAATGCTTCCAAAATGTAAGTGCTATGAAGTGTGTCACAATAGAGTCCAATCCATTGAGCTTTTAATGTCTATACCACTAGAGACTCAAACTCTCACCTGGGACTGTGAGACTATCTTTTATCTCTGGGTTGGGTCAGTTCTCCTATCTGCTCTCCTACTAGCAGGTCTAAGTTCACAGAGATGGACCACCATAGTCACATTCAAACTCACTCAGTGTACAAGGGATAACACAGTTGAATGAAAATACACTAACTCTCTATTCACCACTTTAGCACCTGAGTCCCCATCTGATGTGTTTTCTATCCACACAACCAGCCCCTCACAAGACCACATTATGAATAATATTTATACAACCAGCCACTCATAATATTGATACATCTACTTCTTAAATATAATAATTTACTTAATAAGCCAAATAAATATTATAAATATTAAATGTTTATATGTTAAACATGAGTGTTTAATTTATTAAATAATCTGATGGCAAAAAGTAAAGAATTAGGAAGTCTCTTGATGAGGGTGAAAGAGGAGAGTATAAAAGCTGGCTTGAAGTTCAACAGGAAAAAAAAAACACTAATATCTTGGCAACTGGTCCCCCATCACTTCCTGGCCAACAGAGGGAGAAGAACTGGAAGTAGTATCAGATTTTACAATCTTGGGCTCAATGATCATGGTAGACAGAGACTGAAAGCCATGAAATTAAAAGACTGGCTCCTGGGAAGGAAAGCTATGGCAAATCTGCACAGCAAACTGAAGAGCAGCTACATCCACATATTAAGACAAATCTATAAATAACAAAATACATCACAATGCACATATAACCTAGGCAACACTCTCCACCCATGCACTCAATAGCTATGGTGAGGAATGAACACACACTATTAGAAACCTGGTATAGAATCACATGAACAAGAAAACTTATGTACTTATGGTAACTCACAATTCTAGAAGCTTCAAGGACATTGGGCAACTTAGGAACAATCACATCACTCATTGCTTGACTGTTTATCCTTCTTGAGTTAGGGAAATCTTCTAAACATAGACTTTATAAGATCCTTCAGGTAACCAACATCCTTCAAAAGGCATTTAGAAAGCATTAGCTCTTAATGGGAATTGAGGTTCTCTTCGAGCTAAAGAATTACAAAGCTCAGGGGCAGCTAGGTGGCGCAGTGGATAGAGCACCAGCCCTGGAGTCAGGAGGACCTGAATTCAAATCTTACTAGCTGTATGACCCTGGGCAAGTCACTTAACCCCAATTGCCTCACTAAAAAAAAAAAAAAAATTACAAAGCTCATCAAACTGGCTACCTCTGGGTTATAGAGACCAGGCTAGACAGTTTTTCACTCTTGAATGCTTTAGTACTGAATCAGAATGGAGATGACAAAATGGCACCTCTTACCAAGATACCAGTTGTCCAGTCCCTTCTGCTTTTCCTTCTCAAGTCAGAGGTGGCAGCACAGAGAGAGGGGAAAAAAGCTTCGATTTTCTTCTAGGTGGTGCAGAAGGATTTCTTGGCCACTGAATTCTCTCTGACCTATCAGGAATCATTCATCTGCAGCCTTCTTAAAGTCGAGAGCTTCAAAGCTTTTTTAGATGCCCTACTGAATCTTCTGTTCAGTAATTTAAATGATAGCCTCCCAACTTTCAGGATCATCTTTTATTTAAAAGGTCACAACTCCCTATGAGCCATTCTGGAAAACAATTTGGAATTACCCCCCAAAGGGCTATAAATCTGTGCATTCCTGTTGAACCAGCTATTCTCTTTGGACTAGCAATCCACTACTACTTCTGTATCCCAAAGAGTGTGAAACGTTTATAGCAGCTCTTTTTGTGATGGCAAAGAACTGAACATTGAGGGAATACCCAACAATTGAGGAATGACTGAACAAGTCATGGTATATGATTGTGACAGAATTCTATGATGCTATAAGAAATAAGTGGGGAGGGCAGCTAGGTGGCACAGTGGATAAAGCACTGGCCCTGGATTCAGGAGGATCTAAATTCAAATCCAGCCTCAGACACTTGACACTTACTAGCTGTATGACCCTGGGCAAGTCACTTAACCCTCATTGCCCCACCAAAAAAAAAGAAAAGAAAAGAAAAGAAATAAAGGAAGACTTATATGAACCAATGCAAAGTAAAATGAGCAGAACTGGGAGAACACTGTACACAGTAGCAGAATATTATAAAGATGATCGACTGTGAAAGACTAAGCTACTCTGATCAAGGCAATGATCTGAAACAATTCCAAAGCACCCATGATGAAAAATACTATCTACTTCCAGAGAGAGAATTGATGAACTCTGAAGGCAAATTGAAGCATACTTTTATTTTACTTTTTAAATTTTATTGTTTTATTTTATTTGTGTCTTCTTTTGCAACATGGCTAATATGGAAATTTTTGCCTGATGTCACATGTATAATCAATATCAAATTGCTTGCCTTCTTTTTTGTTGTTGTTGTTGTTTTTGTTTTTGCGGGGCAATGTGGGTTAAGTGACTTGCCCAGGGTCACACAACTAGTAAGTATCAAGTGTCTGAGGCCGGATTTGAACTCAGATACTCCTGAATCCAGGGCCAGTGCTTTATCCACTGTGCCATCTAGCTGCCCCCCCCCTTATCTTCTTAAAGAAGGGAGATGGCAAGCAGGAGGGAGAGAATGTAGAACTCAGAATTTTTTTGAATGTTAAATTTTTTTACATGAAATTATGAAATATTTAATGAAATAAATAAAAAGAATTTTCAAAAGTCACAACTTCCCCAAATTTCCCCTAGTGAATCAACAATCCTTCTAAAATTAGACTTGCATGTTCTCATCCCAGTTCTACCATCCTTAGACACAAAATAGGCATATGCATATTGGGGGAGGTACCCATCATGCCTTTCAAAGACAAAATGTGGTTCTTTCGTGCCCTGTACAATGACATTATTCTAACTTTTAATAAACAAAAGATATTTCTCTGCTTTCTTATAACATTAAACTATTCCCATACAAGTGAGTCAATACTCCACATTGTTGAAAAGGAGCCTTGAGGTCTCATTTTTATACTATCAATCATTTTCTCTCCAAGTGTCCAAAATCCCATCTAAAATCTGTGTTTGTTCATTCACATATTTTAGCAGTGTATATAGTAAACCAAAGTTCTTTTGCTACTCATATTAGGTTATGAAAATGTTCACTAATAACAGAGACAGTAGTGGGGGCAGCTAGATGGCACAGTGGTTAAAGCACTGGTCCTGGATTCAGGAGTACCTGAGTTCAAATCTGGCCTCAGACACTTGACACTTACTAGATGTGTGACCCTGGGCAAGTCACTTAACCCCCATTGCCTACTACTACTAATAATAATAATAATAGGGACAGTATTCTACATCATTTGAAAATCAAAAGAAATATCTGCTTTTGTATGAAAACATTTTTCCTTCCCTTTTCATTATTGACTGCTTCTTATGAAAAGGCATATTAAAGAGATCTTTCATATTCATGGCAGTGGGATCTCTAAATCAAAGAATATGAAGGTTTTCAGAGGCTTGCTGGTAAAAATTTAACAGTCAGCTCTCTAAGGGGGAAAGAGGTACCCACAACATACTTTTAAATTTAATCAACATTATTGACATTTTCTCCATCATTTTCTTAAGTCTATACAATCACCAAAACAATAAATCAAGCCATGATTGTGGTGTTTGCCAATTCCCAAGGTCCAAATACTCACAATGAAAATTTAACAACTACCTCTTGAAGGCCCCTACGAGCTGACTCCAGCACATTCCTAGGTTTCAGTCCCTTTTTAAAAACATAATTCCTAACTGTTTTTCAGAGTAGTTGGATCAATGTAGACCTCTACAACAATGCATTTTGTCTTCCTGTCTTTCCACAGCACTTCTAACACTGATCAACTTTTCTTATCTTTGCCAATTTTTTGGCATTCTGAGCTGGACCTGAGTCAAATCTATCTCCTGTTAGTTTTGGTTCAATACGGGAACAAAATGACTCACTCATAGGTTGCTCAAAAGTTATTTGCTTAGCCATAACACAGGATATTCCACAAGGATGAGCAGTGACAACCCATTAACTTAATTCAGCTGAGTATCAATCATCTGAGAACCCATTTTGCCAAGCATCTGAGAACCTTCCCTCCTTCCTTGTGTCTTATTTGTAATTAGGAAATAAGGATGTGATGTCAACAGTCTGAGCCCTTGTTCTTCTGAGCCAACCAACCAAGCCTTGAGAAATGTCTCAATACCTCTTAAGAAAAATCTAACCTAACTTGAATGAGAGGGTGAGGGATGAGATATTGCCCCTACCACAGGTGGATTTCTTAGAGTTGACTTAATTTTCATTTCTCTTCAGAAGAAACTTTCATAGGATTATTTAAGGTTTATGATTCTTCTTTTGAAAACCACTCATTTTGGGGGCAGCTAGGTGGCACAGTGGATAAAGCACTGGCCCTGGATTCAGGAGGACCTGAGTTCAAATCCAGCCTCAGACACTTGACACTTACTTGCTGTGTGACCCTGGGCAAGTCACTTAACCCTCATTGCCCCGCAAAAAGAAAGAAAGAAAGAAAACCATTCATTTCTATATTTTACCACTTATCTACTGGGAAATAATTCTTGGTCTTATGTGTTTTTGATAATTTTCTATGTATCTTGTATAGAAAACTTATCAGAGATATTTGAAGAAAATATTTTTATCCCAATCAATAGTTTCCCTTCTTATCCGTGAAAACATTGATTTTAGTTATTAGACCAAGAGTCTATCAATTTCATGTAAACAATAACATCTAATTTATCTTATGTCATCTCCTCGATCCCATATTTGGTTAAGAATTCTGCCCCAGTCATGATTATGAAAGATCCCTTCATCCATTTTCTTCTCATTTGTTTGTGATGTGACCTTTCATATTTAAGACAATTATCTATTTGAAACTTATTGCATTATAATAGTATATAGTATAAGGTTCTGATCTAAACTTGTTTTTTGCCCCAACTGATTTCCAGTTTTCCTATCAGGTCTTTTGAAATAGGGAATTATCCAAGTAGGTCACGATTTTGAGCTTATCAAACACTGATGTAAAGGGGGTATGAGGCAATGAGGGTCCAGTCTTTAGAGGATGTTCAGGTTTGATCTTCCTGGTGGCTTACACAGAACAGAAGCAGCTATTCCCTATCCTGCTTCCAAATAACAACACAACATGGAAGCTTGTTGAGTTGAGAAGCCTAAAAGACTCATGAGCTGACGAGCCAGCATTGAGTGTGAAAACCAAAGAAACAATCCACTCCTGAGTGGCCCTTTTGCTTTGGGGGTTGTTTTTTTTTCTTCCTGGCTGTCATCAAAGTGAGTGTCCTGGTGCAATAAAGGGCAAGTTTCATACCTTCTACCCCATTGCCGTGTGTCTGTGAACATGCTACTACTTCCTTTTCTTTTGCATTTCTTTCCCAATCCTTTGCATTCTGAGAGCAGAGTGCCCAATCAAATCAGAGACACCAGAGATCCCACTGGCTACTGGAGTTAGCAGCATGGTCCTTTGGGCAATAGCTCCCAGTGATGGAGGAAGCATCTGCAGGTGGAAACAGAAGGACAGTCTCTCAAGGATAACATCAGCTTCAGGTGGTCCTTCTTTTTTGTTGTTTGTTTTTTTTTTCTGGGGGGGGGGTGCAATAAGGATTAAGTGACTTACCCAAGGTCACACAACTAGTAAGTGTCAAGTGTCTGAGGGCAGATTTGAACTCAGGTCCTACTGAATCCAAGGCCAGTGCTTTATCCATTGTACCACCTAGCTGCCCCCAGGTGGTCCTTCTTGATGGAGAGGAATTCTGACTATAAAAAAAAAAAAGTCCTCATCCTCAGAGACCTAAGGAGAAAAAAGAGTCATGGGGCTAGCAGTAATGACGAGTTTTCAGCCTACACAAGTGCCTGACAACCTGTCTAATTAAATCTGAGCCCACCCTCCTCTACCATCTGTGTGAGAGAGAAGGAGGGGTCTTTTTGTAACTATAATTCTGGCTATATCTTCTCATCTCTTTCCTGACATCTAATAGAATTCATTTGGATGATTGACAATGTGGGGCTCATCAGGTGACAACGTGTGAATGATGGTACTGGAAACCTCACCCCCTGAGATTTATTCCTAGAATACTAAGTAGTAGTCAGCCAACCTCTAGAAATCCAAACTGCCCAATACAAGTGGAATTGGGGGAGTAACAATAGCTATAATAACAGCCAACATTTATATAGTACTTACTATGTGCCAGGCACTGTGTTAAGCATTGTACAATTATTTCATTTGATCCTTACAAAACCCTGGGAGATAGGTGTGATTATTATCTTCATTTTACAGATGAGGAAATTGAGGCAAACAGAAGTTAAATGACTCAGCCAGGGTGACACAGCTAGGAAGTATCTGAGGCTAGATTTCCACTAAGGTCTTCTTGATGCCAATCACTAGGTTCTATCCACTGGGCCACCTAGCTACCAGAAGGAGGTGATACACTGGGTTATTCCATTCAATTATTTTTAATTTTTGTTTATTAAGTCTGTCCCACTAGTCTCTTTTTCTGTTTATCCAGCACCCCAAAAAAATTAATTACTGATTTTACATAATGTAATTTGAGAACTGAAAGTACTATTTCCCTTTCATTTCTGCTTCTTTTTTCTCCCATTATTTTATTTCAGATTTTAGATCTTTCTTTTATTTTTCTTTTATTTAATTTTATTGGTGAGGCAATTGGGGTTAAGTGACTTGTTCAGGGTCACACAGCTAGTAAGTGTCAAGTGTCTGAGGTCCTCCTGAATCCAGGGCTGGTGCTCTATCCACTGCACCGCCTACCTGCCCCTTAGACCTTTCTTTTAAATGAATTTTTAAATTATTTTGTCTAGCTCTATAAAGTAACCTCTTAGTAGTATTTTAGAGCACTAAATATTTACATTAATTTAGGTAGTGTCCAAATTTTTATTATTTTGGCATGGCCCACCATAAGTAATGAATCTTCTTCAAATTATTTGTCATTTCCTATTACATTAAAGAGTATTTTAAAATTGAATTTTTATGTCTTCAGTGTATCAGGGGAGGATCACTCCCAAATAATTTATTGATTTTGAAGCTATTTCAATAGGATTTCTCTTTCCAATATTTCATTCTGGGTTTTGTTATTGCTATGTAGAAATTCAAAGGTTTTTAATTTTTTTTATTCTGCTACTTAATTATCTAAATGAGTTTCTTTGCTGAGTCACTGGAATTTTCTAAGTAAGCCATCATATCATTGTCAAAAAGAGATAATCTTGGGCAGCTAGGTGGCACAATGGATAAAGCACCGGTCCTGGATTCAGGAGGACCTGAGTTCAAATGCGGCCTCAGACACTTGACACTTACTAGCTGTGTGACCCTGGGCAAGTCACTTAACCCCCATTGCCTGCAATAAATAAATAAATAAATAAATAAATAAATAAATAAATAAATAAATAAATAAATAAATAAATAAATAAATAAATAAATAAGTAAATAAGTAAATAAGTAAATAAGTAAATAAGTAAATAAGTAAATAAATAAATAAATAAATAAACAAACAAACAAATAAACAAACAAACAAACAAACAAACAAGCAAACAAATAAATAAATGAATGAATGAATGAATGAATGAATGAATGAATAAATAAATAAATAAATAAATAAATAAATAAAAAAGAGATAATCTTGTCTTCTCTTTGTCAGTGTTTAAACCTTTCCTATCTTTCCCTTTTCTTATTTTTATCACTAAAATTTCTTAAATCATATCAATAATAGAGGGAATAGGGGCGGCTAGGTGGCGCAGTGGATAAAGCACCAGCCCTGAATTCAGGAGGACCTGATTTCAAATCCGGCCTCAGACACTTGACACTTACTAGCTGTGTGACCCTGGGCAAGTCACTTAACCCTCATTGCCCTGCAAAAAATAAAATAAACAAATAACAGAGTGAATAGAAAGCACCCTTGTTTTACCTTTGTATTTATTAGGAAAGGTTTTAATGTTTCCTCACTGCAAATAATGCTATCCTTTCAATTTTATATATTACTTTTTATCGTTTTAAAAATACCTAGAGATAAGATCTCAGTTCATGAATTCTACCTTTTCACCACTTATCCACTGGGGAATAATTCTTGGCCTTATTTGTTTGTGATAATTTTCTATATATCTTGTATAGCAAACTTATCAGAGATATTTGATGAAAATATTTTTGTCCCAATCAATAGTTTCCCTTCTTATCCTTAATGCATTGATTTTAATTACATGGCAAAAAAAAAATGTTTCAACTTCATGTAATCAATACCATCTAATTTATCTTATATCTCTATCTCATAGACAACAAATTTATATTTTATTTTTAAAATAGCCTTTATTTCATCACACAACACAAAATCTAGAAAGAACTCACAAAAATCCCATAAAAATACACAAAAGGCACAATATAATCACAGTAGTTCCCTTGTTAAGGGAACTGAACTTGGGGGTTCCCAATAGGACAACACCCCAACATTCTGGTAAAATCCCTTTATCCCATGAAATCCTACATAGTCTCCCTATACAACCTCTCCCCAGCTACAAATTCTACCTCTCACAGGACTTACTTATATTCCTAACTTGTGGTTCAACTCTGCCCATAAGACAAATACATTTGCAACTACTGAAACAGCTAGTGGTGGAGTGTGCTAAGGCCTGGAGTCAGGAAGACCCTGCACTCTATGCACGATGGTGCAACCTAACTCTTTTTATGACGCTAAACAACTGGATACAAGGTAGATGCCCATTAAATGAGGAATGGCCACACAAGATGTGGTACATGAATGGAATATTGCTATGTGGTAAGAAAAAGTTAATAAGGGGAATACCGGGAATCATGAGAAGACTTATCTGAGTTAATGCAAAGCCCAGTCATCAGGACCAAGAAAACATTATGCACAATGGCCAAGACTATGTAAATAGAAAGAATAACAACGAAACAATTGAAACAGAATACTGTAAAATCATAATGACCAAGATATGAATACACATCCCCTCCCACTTCTTTGACCACAGATGTGGAATACTACATATTATCAATGGTTGTTGATGTGTTGGTTAGTTTTGCTGAACTGTTACACACACACACACACACACACACACACACACACCTCTTTTATTTCTTATTAAAAGGAATGGTTCAGGGCAGCTAGGTGGCACAATGGATAAAGCACCGGCCCTGGATTCAGGAGTACCTGAGTTCAAATCTGGCCTCAGACACTTGACACTTACTAGCTGTGTGACCCTGAGCAAGTCACTTAACCCCCATTGCCCTGGGGGAAAAAAAAAAGGAATGGTTCTCTGAGAGGGAGAAAAGGGAGAATATAAGAGATTATAAACTCCTTGAAGACAGGGACTATCTTTTGTCTATTTTTGTATCCTCAGTGCTAAGCCCAGTACCTTGCACACAGTAGGTATTTAATTAATATTGATCAACACATTGGGAAATATCAGTGATGTAAAACCAAAATATATCAGTAAAAATATATATTTTTAAAAATAAATTTCAAAAACTGAAAAAAAAATCAAACCTCTCAACTTTTGAACTTGTGCTCCTAAGACAAACCTCCAGGATTCTTCAGCACTGCCCCAGATGTTGACATCTCTTGGGCCAGAAATGGTCACTCTCAGGCCAAGCGAATGAGAAAACTGTGAGTGGCTTCTGCTCCAAGGGAGCCATGAATGATTTCTGGTGGCTTCCCTACATCCTACACCCAAAATCAAGGTTTACTCTACTGTCTTCTTATTGGTTCTCCAAAGAGAAAAGATGGAAAAGATAACAAGAGTGATCCATCAGTTCTCTTCTCATGGACCAAAGCGGGGGACTTCATGAAGGATAACATACTTAGTCTATCCTTCCGAATCCTAGTTAGTTCAATCATCTTGGAAACAGTCCCAGTCACTGAAACCCATTCCTCAAGAGAGAACAAGAAGAAACTCCAAACCAACCAATTCTTGGGACATCCCTGGTAATTGAAATCTAATCAGTAATTGCCTTCACTTTCTTAACAATGTGCCAATGAGGGCAACTAGGTGGAGCAAGGCAGCTAGGTGGCTCAGTGGATAAAGCATCAGCCCTGAATTCAGGAGAACCTGAGTTCAAATCTGATCTCAGACACTGGACACTTACTAGCTGTGGGACCCTGGGCAAGTCACTTAACCCCCATTACCCCGCAAAAACAATGTGCCAATGGACCTATCCAATACTCTAAATTATGGCTCTTAAATCTTTTTGTGCCCCTGGGCAAGTCACTTAACCCCAATTGCCTCACCAAAAAAAATAAATAAATCCACTTGTACAATGGACCTCTGTGGCAGCTGATGGAACCTTTAGACCCCTTCCCAGACTAATGTTTTTAAATGCATAAAAAATTGGGTCAAAATATAGTTGTGAAAACAAAATTTTTAAATGCAAGTTCATATACCCCACATTAAGAACCCTAACTAAAGAAAAAGATGTTTTCAAAACTCTCAGACAAAACATTATCAAGTTCATTAAGAGGACTCCCCCAAACAATCTTTCCCTCCCCCCAAACTAGAGTCCCTGGGCCCAGAAGAAGGCACAAGATAAACTTTAAGAAGAGTGGGGGGGGGGCAGCTAGGTGGTGCAGTGGATAAAGCACCAGCCCTGGATTCAGGAGGACCTCAGTTCAAATCCGGCCTCAGACATTTGACACTTACTAGCTGTGTGACTCTGGGCAAGTCACTTAACCCTCATTGCCCCACCCCACCCCCCAAAAAAAAAAGTCTTGAAGAAGAGTGCAAAAAAGATTGAGGATGTGGAAATGATCTATGAAGTGGGGAGAGGATTTAAATAATTGCTCATCTGTCTAATAGTTTCACCCAAATGTTCCTCTCAGAGTAGGCTCAGTCTGCCCACTGGGTGAGGAAAGAATCAAGAAAGAAAATAAACATCTAAGTTCAGGGAGGGTGAATGAGTTTTTAAGTCTGCTGCCTTTTTGTCCTGGACTAAATCTGTGAACATAAGATAAGAATAAGCTTCCCAAATCAATTACTCTTTAGAGTGATTGGGACAATAACTTCTTGTTGGAGCAGCTCCTCTGCTTTTGAACCTATAAAATGAGGGTGAAAGGATTTTTCAAGAGAGAGTATTTACAAGGTTATAGCTTTATGTGTAAAGAACAGTAATTCCTTTGTAGCAGCCCCTTCTACTCCCAAATGCAGACTGACAGGGAAGGTTCCCCAGAGGGAGTGAGACCCAGAGTTATTGGGTACCCTGTGGGCACCCTAAAACTGTACCTGATGCTATCTCTCACAAGCCCTAAATGGGGGTGCTTCTGATTGTCAGCCAGTAGAAGCAATTAACTCTTTTTTCCCCACACAAACACACACTATTATTCTTTTGTTTGGGGTTTTCTTTTCTTTTGTTCTTTTTTTTCCTTTTTTCCTTTTTTCCTCTTTTTTTTATTCTGAACACAACAAATAACCAAATAAAATGGGGGTGTATGTATATATGTTTGTATAGTGTGTGTATATATATATATACACATATACATATGTATGCATCTCTATGAATATGTATTATTACAAATATATACATATGTATTCATATGCATGTAGCATGATAGCACAAAAAGACAATATGAAACTGCAGGCCTCTACTATATGCAACTTGCTTTCCTTTTAAATAGATAACAAATTCAGCATGCAGCTTTCAAAACTCTACTACTTGTCTCTGAACATTTCTGCCATTTTTTAAAAAAATGCATCAATGATTCAATTTTCCTTTTCTTTTTGCTACCCTATCCTATGCCCTGCCCCCTTTCTCCCAACCCACATTCAAGTTGGGGGAAGGGGGAAAGAACAACAAAATCCTTGTAAAATAAGTGTATAGTCAAGCAGATCAAATTCCTATGGTGGCCATGGATGAAAATGGATCTCTTTTTCTACTTCTTGGATCTATCTATCACCTCTTGGTCAGTGAGTAGCTTGCTTCAATCAGTAGTCCTCTGGAATTGAAGATGGTCGATACTCTTAGCAATTAAAGAACAATAACCACAACACACGGCCCCACCCACCCTCCATCAAACTCTCCCTCAAATATACACAGCATCCCTGGAAAGCAATGACCCAAACTCTGAGTATACGTGAAGGATGCTCCCAACTCCTAGTTCCATGTTTATCATGACATAGAGTCATCATATACACCCACCCTGGGTATAGATACCGACTGGGGGTGTTGTGCTCAGCTGGGCTCCCAGGCTCAGCTCCTCTCCAGAAGACAGTTCTCAATTGTGAAGGCTAGCTTTCTCCCAATCCACAGCTGGCTCCCTTCTCTGTGGCCAGAACTCCTGTTCCTGAAATCTGCTTCCTCCTTAGACTATTGCTTCTTTGTACAGAAGTAATATCTTCGGGGCAGCTAGATGGCGCAGTGGATAAAGCACTGGCCTTGGAGTCAGGAGTACCTGAGTTCAAATCCGGCCTCAGACACTTAACACTTACTAGCTGTGTGACCCTGGGCAAGTCACTTAACCCCAATTGCCTCACTAAAAAAAAAAAAAAAAGTAATATCTTCTACTGGTTGAGCATCTCCACTTCAAAATGATAGGGCTCATGCTGTTCAGAACAGAAATATCCAGGGTTCTCTGTACCGGAGTCTCCCACACAGGCAGATCATAGAGCATAGGCCCAAAGTGCCAAATTCTTCTACAGCTTAGCTCTCTAAAGTCAGCTACGGAAATTTTGTTTGTCTAATGAAGCTACTCCCTTTGATTCACTCGATGGATGTGTTTGGACCTCATCAGGGTAGCATTGTTTATCATATTTTTGCAGTAATTTTAATACCTCAATAACACCTAGTGATTACATGGGCTTAGGGCTACACTCCCTCCTTTTCCCTCCCGTACCTTCATACAATGTCATTTGGGAGTTCACAATTTAAACTTACACCATTTCTAGCTTCATTTTTCAGTGAAACTTTTAAAATATAAAAATGTATCAACCATTCACTTTAATGCTGGACCCATTTCCTCATCTGTAAAATGATCAGGTCAGGCTAGAAGAGATTGAAGGTCCAGTTTAGCTCTGAATCTTGGGATCCTGTGTTGTCTGAACTCTGTCTTATTTGGAAGGCCAACAGAAGCTAATACTCTTAGAAGATATTAAAAAAAATAAATAACACGTTTTCTTTAAAAATATATTGTGCTCTGACTTTCGAGAAGAAAAATGAAATGGCCACAGGATGGCAGTAAATAGTAACAGATAAGAAGGGATTAAGCATTTATTAATCCTTACAAGTATTTTAAAATACGTGAAAATTTCAATGAGCATCCGATGCTGGCTTTGTGTCATTTTTCAAAAGAGATATGAAGCCAAAGGTTACTCAAAGCCTGGCATTAATTGGGCCACCTTTTGTAAAGGCGAGGTCTTATCAAGTTTAGGAATATCAGTAGTGATATACTGGTAAATGTTTAACTACCAGCTCTCCAAAAATGCAAGATACACTTTTAAGCTTAATCTGCATTATTAACATTTTCTCCATTACTTTCTTAAGGGTAGAGAATCAAATAAAACAAAATAAAACAACAAAATAAATCAAACTCTAATTTATAGCTTGTTTCCAAATTTCTGAGGTGTAAATGCACCTGCTAAAAATTTAACAATCCACTTCTGTGAGCCAGTCTAAACTGGTTCTTAGCATACCCTTGGAAATCAATGTCCCAAGTAATGTGTGATGTCATTATTGCTACGTGGATTTTATTTTCTTTACATAAAACACTGTGAAAACTCTATACCAAGACAACTCAAAACCCATATGTACATTGGGAAATCAACAAAGCTTTGTACTGAAATTCCATTTCTTTTCACATTTGCATCCCCAAAAAAAGGTTCAGGATATTTTGTTAGTCAAAACCATGGGTTTACTTTTACTAACAAGGCAGAGGACACATTAGCTAAAATAAAAAAGGTTTTTAAAAATAATCAAACAGCAGAGCAAATAAATTCCTCAATATACACATTGGATGCAGTTCTCCCTAAGGCTGCCACACCACTAGTGGAGAACATATAGCAGAGAACACACTTGACCAAGGAATACCAGGGAATATACATAGGGGTACATTTGAGGAAAAAAAGATATATTGTCAAACAGAGCATAAATGGATCCTGAGTAATTCATACCTCTAATGCTGCAGCTACCAATGTCCTCTGGTAACCTCATTTGGGGGGGGTGGCAATTAGGGTTAAGTGACTTGCCCAGGGTCACACAGTTAATAAGTGTCAAGTGTCTGGGGGCAGATTTGAACTCAGGTCCTCCTGAATCCAAGGCCAGTGCTTTATCCACTGTGCCACCTAGCTGCCCCCTCTGGTAACCTCATTACCTTTTTCTCTGTTGCTCTCTGATGATATTCATGTTTCTGATCTCCCTAGCACTTTCTCCTGGGTACCACTACTGATTTCATGGTCACCAAGCTGTTCTCTCTTACCATATGAAGGGATTTCAGCTCTTCCGGGACCCACTACTGTTCTCTTCTCCCATCTACTGAAGTACAATGGCTAGAAAGCCACTCCCTGACAAATACAGGATGACTTTATTTTACTGCAAAGAACTGAAACTGTGAGCCACTATGACAAACTAAGCAAACATCTAACAATATTCAGCTAAATGCCCCAGATTAAGAAAAAATTCTATGTTTTTAAATCATTCTTTGTCTGGTGTTGATTTAAGGTCCACGGTCCCAGTTATCTGATTTAATGCTAGTAAATTCCCTGTGTAACTTATGTTTGTCTGGATTTTTTTTTCTTTCTTCATTTTCCTTCCATCTTTAGGCTCTAGAAAACAAAGGTAAGTGTGGGGGTGAATATAAGGACACAAACCCACCCTTTCCTCTTCATTAGTTGCATGCAGCCAGCTATGATATGATCCTTTCTACTAATTCCTCCCTGTATACATGGTGAGGACAAGATGCAATTGCATTTGTTCAACATGGGTCAGCAACACCACCATAAGATACCACTCCTAATATCTTTCCACATCAGCAGTTACCTTCGACCTGGGTGTACACCCACTTCATCATGAAGAGGAAGAGATCATTGCCCGACATCATCGCTGTGCAAAATAGTACAGGGAGGAAGGAAGAAAGGAGCAGAGGTGGGAGGAGAAGGTTGTCAGAGCTTCCCTGGCTCATGCCCATCCTCTCTAAGGTGTCTGGATAGTCCATTCATGACCCGAACAGCACTAAGTTATCAAAAATAATTAGTTAAGGGGGCAGCTAAATGGTGCAGTGGATAAAGCACTGGCCCTGGATTCAGGAGGACTTCAGTTCAAATCCAGCCTCAGACACTTGAAACTTACTAGCTGTGTGACCCTAGGCAAGTCACTTAACCCTCATTGCCCCACCCCCTCCAAAAAATAGTTAAAATAGGAAGCTGCTGTATGACCTTAGTGATGAGCTCTTACTCCTCTCCTCCAGCACACAGAACTCTCATAACATCCTGCCAATATCTGAAAGTCTCCATTTTCTTCATTTAGGATAATTTCCCACCACCCCCCACAAAAGAAAAAAAAATAAGGTTCCTTGTTTGACTCTTAACCCAGACACAAAAAGTCCTAGACTTGGCTCCATCTCCACATTATATCAAATTAAACAATATTAATTGGAGAGAAGTAATACAGTGTTAATTTTTCTTTCTTATCCCTCCACTTTTTCCCACCAAAAGTATGTATATAAAATCCAAAGCTTAAAAAAAAATACAAAGCTTATCTGTTCTTTAAAGTTTGTTTACCTTTATGTTCAATTAATTTGAATGCTAGCAGTTAAAGAAGTGACCAATCTCAATCTTAGGCAATCACAAAAGAATGTGAACCATCGGAAGGCAGATGATAGAAAAAAAAGAACAGAGGTTGCCCCTACTGTTTCTTTTTTTTGGGGGGGGGGCAGGGCAATGAGGGTTAAGTGACTTGCCCAGGGTCACATAGCTAGTAAGTGTCAAGTGTCTGAGGTCACATTTGAACTCAGGTCCTTGTGAATCCAGGGTAGGTGCTTTATCCACTGTACCACCTAGCTGCCCTACCCACTGTTTCTTTTTTTTTTCAACTGTTTCTTTAAAAACACCAGAATTGTCTTTTAGCTGGAGAATCCTGATGTAAATGAAAATCTTACAATGATTTATTTTATATTTTGTATCAACATCCCAAAACAGAAAACAAATTTCATCCAGGTTTGCCATAGGTTTTAACCTTTAAGTCAAAAGCAAGCCAAATGGGGCAGCTAGGTGGCTCAGTGGATAAAGCACCAGCCCTGGATTCACAAGGACCTGAGTTCAGATATGACCTCAGACCCTTGACACTTACTAGCTGTGTGACCCTGGGCAAGTCACTTAACCCTCATTGCTCTGCAAAAAGAAAAAAGTAAAAATTTAAATAATTTTTAAAATTAAAAAAATTAAAATAAAAAAGCAAGCCAAATGACATGACTATCTGGTAGAAGGGTAGGTGCTATTGGCTCATACAGCCTCCTCTGTTTTCTCTTCCTACCCCACTCGTGCAAAGTAATTTCCTTGTAGGAGTGGAGCTGAGGGCTATGACTGGGCAGTACTTGGTAACAGGGAAAAGAAGTGTGAAAGGAACATTGTGAGACCAACATTCCAAGGGTGGAGGTGAGTACTTGGTTTTTCTCTCCCCCTCATCCAGTCATTTCTCCTACAGACACCTGGATATGCTGGGATACAGTTCATCTGGAACTGACCACTTATACTTAAAGGTAGCTGTGTACTCTCTCTCCATTTCCTCATCTATCTTGAGTTTGCAGTTATTGTTAAATATTTCTGTTATCTTCTTCTTGTTCTTCTTCTTTTTTTTTTAGTGAGACAATTGCCTAGGGTCACACAGCTAGTAAGTGTTAAGTGTCTGAGGCTGGATTTGAACTCAGGTCCTCCTGACTTCAGGGCCAGTGCTCTATCCACTGCGCCACGTAGCTGCCCCTGAACTGAAGAGTTCTCTATGTGGTCATAGTATACCTCTGTCTCAAATCATCATCTCATCTACACTGAGCACTAGGCCTAGCCTCTCTTTGAGTTTCTTCTTGCTGGCTGTTGCTTTCATTTCTCACTTCTGTTCCTTTTAACCTTTTACACTCCAAACACTATTCTTGTTTTTCTTTTTTAGAATTGGGGTTAAGTGACTTGCCCAGGATCACAAAGCTAGTAAGTGTCTGAGGCTGGATTTGAACTCTTCACTATGCCACTCAGCTACCTCCTTAACACTAATCTTATAGCACCATGTCACACTTTTATATTCATCCTCAATCATCCTGCTTTTTTTTTCTTTTAAATACAATTTTTTTCATGTATTTTTTGGACATTAAATATTATTAGGGGGACATTTTCTTCTTTTGTTTAGATACTGTATATTGTTGGGGTAAACTCTAAGAAAAACTTCAATTATCCTAAGTATTCCTCGTTTTCCTTCTCTTTACCCTTGATTTAGCTTTCATGAAAGGCAGCTAGGTGGCTCAGTAGATAGAGCACTGGGCCTGGAGTGAGAAAGACCTGAGTTCAAACCTGGACTCAGACATTAGCTGTGTGACCCTGGGTAAATCACTTAATCTCTGATTGCCTTAATCCACTGGAGAAGGAAATGGCAAATCACTCCTGTTATATAGATTGTGCAGCTAGATAGTGCAATGGATAGAGCATTGGTCCTGGAGACCAGGAGGATTTGAGTTCAAATCTCACTTCAGATATTTACTAGCTGTGTGATCCTGGGTGAGTCAACTGCAATTGCCTCAAACATCCAGGGCCACCTGCAATCATCCTGATCTCTATCTTGCCACTGCATCTAGATGGCTCTGGAGGAGAGAGTGAGGTTGGTGATCTTGCACAGCCTCTCCTCACTTAAATCCAATTCAGTGCAAGTCATGACATCACCCTGATGTCACGATCCTTTTCAAGAATGAAGGACAAACAACAACCCTTCCTGAGAACCTACCTCATACCTCTTCCCTTATAAGGTACCCAGTTATCCTCCTGCCCTCTCCTTCAATCTCCCCCCTCCACCCATCAAAATCTGCTCTTAGAACTTTTTTATTTTCATTAGGAAATATATAACTGACAACAGTTTCAGTTTTCACCTTCCTTGGGTACTTCTGCATTTTTAACAACTATTAGGACAGAAGCCTAGCCCATTTGGACACCATAGTCCAATTGAACAATTTAGGGGTTTTTTTGGAATCCCATTGTCATTGGACAGTATAGTTTTTATTTCAAATGCATCCATTTCATCTCTTTTGTTTGGTTTGATTTGGTTTGGTTTTTTGCAGGGCAATGAGGGTTAAGTGACTTGCCCAGGGTCACACAGCTAGTTAAGTGTCAAGTGTCTAAGGCTAGATTTGAACTCAGGTCCGCCTGAATCCAAGGCCAGTGCTTTATCCACTGTACCACCTAGCTGCCCCCATCAATTTCATCTCAAGGATTTCCAAACTATGTAGCATTTGCCCCCCCCCTTTTTTTTCCATCTAGGGTAAAAGCTATTACACTCCAAGTAATCATCGGCATGGGGCCAGACATTTTCCTGTCACAGGGATCAATATTCATAGAGATTTGCCTCCAAACTTCACACTCAGCTGGTCAATAATTCTACATTTTGTCCATCATTATCACTGTTTAAAAAAAAAAAACAGCATGTACAAGTGCAAAGGGAAAAAAACCAAATCATTATCTCTCTGCTCCAAGACTTCATCCTGTAGTCTGAGGCCAGCAACAATTTCTAACAACACCACTGGGAGCTCCATGCCCAGGAGGCCTACAAGCTCTGATCCTGAGCACCGAAGAGTTCAAGTGGAATAGCTTAATCACCATGGTTACAAAGTTTTGTGGGTAGCTTCCATCCCTCACTGGTAACAGCTAAGTGACTAACAAGGAATCCAGGCCTCAGCTCAGCCTCCATTTCTGGGCTGATTAGAGTAGGTAGTCTCCCATGTGACTTGTATGCTATCTTAGACCTGGTATTTCTGCTCAGATATCAGACCTGGAAGAAAATAATTACTTTTGAACCAGTGTGGTTTTTTAAGGCCTTAATTTCACTGTCTACATGCAAAGTGGCTGAAATGCAGTATTAGGGGAAGACTAGAATGAAAAGAATATGGTAATAACAAATTGTATGTCGATTCAATAAAGCAAACATTTGAAAAAAATGGGGTTTTTTTATATCTTTTGCTTTTACTTCACATTTCTGGATATGTACCCAGATATAGATAGTGTCATGGAAACAATGAACATGAACTTAGACAGACTTTGAAAGATAGTGGAGGATAGAAGGGCCTGGCATGCTATGGTCCATGGGGTCACAAAGAGTCAGATACAATTGAACAACTTCTGCCTTCCCAACTTCCACTGAGACTTCCTTTGAGAAAGGAGAGAAGGAAGGAACAAAAGAATGAAGGAAGGAAAGAAGGAAGGAAGGAAGGAAGGAAGGAAGGAAGGAAGGAAGGAAGGAAGGAAGGAAGGAAGGAAGGAAGGAAGGAAGAAGAAAGGAAGGAAGGAAGGAAGGAAGGAAGGAAGGAAGGAAGGAAGGAAGGAAGGAAGGAAGGAAGGAAGGAAGGAAGGAAGGAAGGAAGGAAGGAAGGAAGGAAGGAAGAAGGAAGGAAGGAAGGAAGGAAGGAAGGAAGGAAGGAAGGAAGGAAGGAAGGAAGGAAGGAAGGAAGGAGGAAGGAAGGAAGGAAGGAAGGAAGGAAGGAAGGAAGGAAGGAAGGAAGGAAGGAAGGAAGGAAGGAAGGAAGGAAGGAAGGAAGGAAGGAAGGAAGGAAGGAAGGAAGGAAGGAAGGAAGGAGGGAGGAAGGAAGGAAGGAAGGAAGGAAGGAAGGAAGGAAGGAAGGAAGGAAGGAAGGAAGGAAGGAAGGAAGGAAGGAAGGAAGGAAGGAAGGAAGGAAGGAAGGAAGGAAGGAAGGAAGGAAGGAAGAAGAGAGAAAGAGCTAAATATGTTTATAGCGATATCAAAATCTTTGGAATAACTACACTTGGAGACTTTGAATGGGAAACATTCATTTGGAGTTATACTTTCTGGAACATTTGAATTTTAAAATCAGTCCTATTACTTCATGCTCATGTCAATACATATATCCATTGCTTTTAAACAAGGCTACATTGCTATTCAACTGTAATAAAGTATATCCCTTAAATCCTTGGTGCCGCCACCTTTGGCATGGGATGTCCTTATTAGGATTAAATGGGAAATCTTTCTATCTGGTCCCCCTCTCATCTCGTATAGTCTGAACAAAAGCAGAAACACAGAAATTTAGTCATTAATGTATGGTCTCTTCACAAACCAGGCAAGCCATCACTGCTATGGGTTTAAGGAGGATTTAAATTATAGCCTAGACTTTGAAAGAGAAAAAAAAAAATCTAACACCTACTACTATATGCAACTTGTACAATGCAATTAACATCTTCTTATGTAATCAATTCAACCTAAAACCTTAATGAGCCAATCAGCATGGAAGCTATTAATATAAATAACAAACTGTATTTGTAAGGTTTTTGCACCATAAAAGGTCAGTGTAGTCTGAGCCACATCAGCACCACCCCAAAATCTTCAATAGATTCTTGAAATGCAGTTTTAGACCATCTTGGCTTGAGCCAATACTCCATAAAGGTCCTTTACTAATCTCTCCATGACCTGTGACCAATCCCTGAATGTTCCAGATTAGCCCCCCCAAATTTGGCATGACCCCCATGCCCTAGTTCTGGGGCCCCTAGATATCTACAGATTACATCACCTCTTGCACAAATCACAGTTGGGTTTGCATCCAGTTCAACATTCTACTCACAAACCATGCAAGAATAGTAAATGAAGTAGCAAAGCAATCAATTAATAAATGTACAACAGAATAATTCTCAGCGACTTCATATATGACAGGTAGGTAGCTCAGTGGATAAAGCACTGAGCCTGGAGTCAGAAAGACTGGAATTCAAATCCAGTCTCAAACACTTACTAGCTGTGTGACCCTGGGCAAGTCACTTAACTGCTGTTTACCTTAATCCACTGGAGAAGCAAATGGCAAACCACTCCAGTATCTTTGCCAAGAAAACTCCATGGGTAGTATGGTCCACAGGATCATGAAGAGTCACACATGACTTAATACCAGCTCCTTATACAAATGGTAGCAGCTTCCTACAAACTCAGGGAGGAGAGAACTAGTCACTTCCCTAGGACTTGGATTTTGATATTAGCATAGAAACCTCCCCTACTCACTTAGGACTGGATTCTTCCAAGTGAAAGAGGGGTCTCTGCCATGACTTCTAGCCTAAAGCACAAAGGCTTCTGAAGCTAGGCCTCTTTTTCTTAGGCAGGCAAGAGTCCTTACATACCCAGTCATTCAACTAATGAAAAGATTTAATATGCTCTTGTTCCCCCTCAGGAGTCTTTCAGTCCTCTGAACATGGACTATGAGAAGCTTTTCTCTTCAAAAGGAGTATCCTTACCCCAGGCACCAAGACCTTGGAACCCAGAGTAACAACGAAGTAGTGACTACAGATAATAGGCTTATTTTTTAACCTTAACTTCTGGTTCACCAAAGGCAGTGTCTCTGTCCAAAGGCAATGAAAGTTAAGTGACTTGCCCAAGGTCACACAGCTGCTAAGTGTCAAGTGTCTGAGGCCGGATTTGAATTCAGGTCCTCCTGAATCCAGGGCCGGTGCTTTACCCACTGCACCACCAAGCTGCCCCCAGTTTTAAAAATTCTTGTAATTCCCATTTAATGTCCAAATGCTGGACCACAGACAAAGATGATGCCATTCAGCATTATCTTAAAGCCTACCCTTCCTTCAAACAACCAAAGTCTGTTTGAATCTGAGGCTCCTTCACTTTTCTCAACCTTCAGATGCTTTTTTGTTTCCCAAGCAAATGAATGGAAGGGAGAAAAGAGACAAAAATCCCACAGGTAGAGCAATTCTGAGACACTATCTTTCCCTCTAATCCTTTCTTCCAAATTCCCACAGCAGAAAGAACAGAGTCAAGAGACCTGGTTTCAAATCTTGCCTCGAATGCTTACCACCCCAGTGATCTTGGACAATTAACTGTTTAAGGCCCCAGTTTCTTTTCTTTCATCTGTCACATGACTTCTGAGGTACCATCCAGCTCTAAATCTATGATCATCCTTAATTGTACCCCCTGATTTCCACTGGGAATTTAAAGCTCACGTCGTTATCATTAAAACAAGGTTACAGAAACCTAGCCACTGAACAGGTTTTAGAAGTATATGCTAGGAGGCAGCTAGGTGGTGCAATGGATAAAGCACCGGCCCTGGATTCAGGAGGACCTAAGTTCAAATCCAGCCTCAGACACTTAACACTTACTAGCTGTGTGACCCTGGGCAAGTCACTTAACCTCCATTGCCCCGCAAAAAAAAAAAAAAGTAGGGGCAGCTAGGTGGCGCAGTGGATAGAGCACTGGCCCTGGAGTCAGGAGTACCTGAGTTCAAATCCAGACTCAGATACTTAACACTTACTAGCTGTGTGACCCTGGGCAAGTCACTTAGCCCCAATTGCCTCACTAAACAAACAAACAAACAAAAAATAATTATATGCTAGAATTTACACCATAAGAAATGAGGAGGGGGATGGTTTCAGAGAAACCTCAGAAGACTTATATGAACTGATGCAAAGTGAAGTGAACAGAATCAGCAAAATAATATGCACAATAACTGTAACATAATGAAGAAATACGATTTTGAAAGACTTGAGAGCTCTGATCAATGTAATGACCAACCAGAATTCTAGAGTACTAATGATGAAACATGCTACCCACCTCTTGACAGAGAGGTTATAGATTCAAGATACAAAAAGAAAAAGAAAAAAGATACAAAAGGAAGCATACATTTTTTGATATAGCCAATGTGAGAATCTGTTTCATTTGACTTGTTATATTTGTTACAAAGCCTTTATTTTATCTTTTACAATGAAGTGAGGAGTGGGAGAGGAAAATAGGGGAAAAGAAGCAAAGATTTTTTGTTTGTTTGTTTATTGTTTTGTTTTGGGTTGGGGTTTTTTTGTTTGTTTTGGGGGGGGGGTGAGGCAATTGGGGTTAAGTGACTTGCCCAGGGTCACACAGCTAGTAAGTCGCAATTGTCTGAGGCCGGATTTGAACTCAGGTCCTCCTGAATCCAGGGCCGGTGTTCTATCCACTGTGCCACCTAGCTGCCCCAATTTTTTTTTTAATGTAAGAAATAAAAGATAGTTACTGAAGCATCTTTTAAAAACACAAAAGAGAGAACAGAAAGAACCACAGACAAGTAGGACACTTTTGAAAGATACAGGCTAAATTTATTATAAAATAAAAAAGAAAAGGAAGCTGTATGTAATAGAAAAAAGAATTCTATTCCGGAAATATCCTTCATCAAAATGACTGGAATCCAATTGTCCCACAGGACCCACTGTCCAGAGCAGCAGGAAACATGATAGCTTCAATCTTTGCTATCGTTTCTGTGGGGGCTCTTAGTCCAGCACTTGGGAAATGTTAGCTTGAAGAGATTGAGTGGTAAGGAGAAATAGCTAGAGGGTCTTCCCTCTCTGAAGCCACATGGCCCCCAAGAAATGGTCCTTGGTCCTTGACCTTTTGGTTTGTTCTTTTGTTTTTGTTTTGTTTTGTTTTTTAGTGAGGCAATTGGGGTTAAGTGACTTGCCCAGGGTCACACAGCTAGTAAGTGTTAAGTGTCTGAGACTGGATTTGAACTCAGGTCCTCCTGCATCCAGAGCCAGTGCTTTATCCACTGTACCACCTAGCTGCCCCTGGTTTGTTCTTTTTATGTTTGAAGGAAAGGAAGTGGGGTCTCCAACCTTGTTAGCTTCAAAGATTACGAGAGGAAGTCATGGGAATTCAGGAATAAGAATCCAGGCCAGGTTTGCAAAAGCACTGATGTTCCGAAAGGCAAGGAGTGACCTCCAAGATCTATGCCCTTAAGAGCTGAAATGAATCAAATGGTCCAATGAGACCAATTATATTATGTGATTCTATTGGTCCAATGGGACCAACATTATGTGGGAACTGAGCTAAGTTGGGAGCCTACTCCCCCAAAAACTGATATGGTGTAGGGAAAGGTAGGGGAGAGTGGGTAACGGGAGTATATGTGTGTGTTTGTTCTTTCTGTATCTTTGAACAAAATTTCTTGTTGTTGCATAGTCATTTCAGTCACATCCAACTTTTTGTGACCTCATTTGGGGTTTTCTTTTTTTTAATAGTTCATTTTTCCCAATTACATGTAAAAACAAATTTAATAATTGTTTTATTAAAATTTATGTTTCAAATTTTCTTCCTCCCTCCCTTCCCCACTTTCAGAGATAGCAAGCAATTTGATATAGGTTATACACATGCAACCATGGAAAATATTTCCATATTAGCCATGTTGTAAAAGAAAACAGATGCTTTAAAAAAATGAAAAAAAAATCAGGTGAAAAATATTATGCTTTGATCTGCATTCAGACTCCATTTCTTTCTGTAGAGGTGACTAATGTTTTTCATCATAAGTCCTTTGGAATTGTCTTAGATCATTGTATTAATCAGAATAGCTAAATCATTCACAGTTCTTGATCATACAATATTGCCATTACTGTGAATGGTGGTCTCCTGGTTCTGCTCACTTCACTTTGCATCAGTTCATGTTTTTCCGGGTTTTTCTGAAATTATCCTATTTGTCATTCCTTATAGCACAAAAGTCCACTGCCACATAGCTGCCCTTGTAAAAAGCTAATTGATGTTCAGTAGTTAAATAAAAATGCCATTTTGGTCATAAACCCCTAACAACCCAGTTGATGAAAACTAGTCAATGGCACTAGAGAAGAGATACCCACAAACCCCTTAGGGCATTCTGGAATCCTGAAAAGCACCAGATCCAACTCCATCACGATGGAATAAGATGGATGCAGGTTTACTTCTCTTGCTGAATGCTTCCATCTTCAGCAAGAGTATCAACTAGGCTTTGCCAAGATTCTACTCTTGATCAACCCTCACTGATGTGTACACCTCAAGAAGTCACCATGTATTAATTCTCTCTCCACATGGTTCGTCTGGCTCAATCTCTGGAGGATTCATTCCAAACCTGGCATGAAATCAAGGACTTTCTCCCACCTCATGGTGATGGCAGGAGCATGCTAATAAATATTTCAGGACCAGCTGTAGACATGCTTTCAAATTTAATCTCCATTGTTCACATGTTCTCCAACACCTTAAGTCTAGACAGTCAACAAAACAATAAATCAAGCCTTGATTGTAGCTTTGCTCATTTCCGAGACGACGTAAATGCTCACACTGAAAATTTAACAATTAGCTCTTGAAGGGCAGTACAAACTGACTCCAGCACACCATCATTGATAGGCATTAGTGAACTAAATACAGACGTGCTCCATACCCTCTGCACTGTGATGTCGGGTTGCCACATTTTAAAAGACAAGACTAGTCAAAAACAAGTCCCCAGAGTCTGCCCATAAGCAATCTATTCATCTGCTTTTCCTGCATTAGTTATTGAGCTGGTTGGGCAGCTAGATGAGACAGTAGATCGAGCCTAGGACTGGCATTAGGAAGATTTGAGTTCAAATCCTGCCTCAGACACTTACTAGCTGCATGACCCTGGGCAAGTCACTTAATCTGTTTTCCTCAGTTTCCTCATCTGTAAAATGAGCCAGAGAAGGAAATGGCAAACCACTCCAGTATCTTTGCCAAGAAAATCCCAAATGAGGTCATGAAGCATGAACATGACTGAAACAACTCAACAACAACAATTTGCTGGTCACAAATTCTGTGTATCAGTAATCTTACTCTAGTTCAGAGAAGAAATTACTAATGGCTTCTTGTTTAATTTAATATATACTCTGTTTTGTGTGAGGCAATTGGGGTTAAGTGACTTGCCCAGGGTCACACAGCTAGTAAGTGTTAAGCGTCTGAGATCAAATTTGAACTCAGGTCCTCCTGACTCCAGGGCCGGTGCTCTATCCACTGCACCACCTAGCTGCCCCTCCTTGTTTAATTTAACTGGCAAAAGCAATCTGTTTTTGAGTTCTGCAGTTTGTCGATCCATTCTCCCATGCAGATGAGGGCGGAACAAGACCCAAAACAACATTCAGGAGGCAAGGTCTCCTGGCATCTTTTATAAGTCTTAGCAAAGCTTTTTTAGGCTTTAAGCCCATCCTTAGTTACAGGTTAGGAAACCAAGGTTCAGAGAGGTCACGTGATTTACCAATGATCACACAGCTAGTAAGTGTTGGAAGTGAGATTTGAACCTAGGTCTTTCCAATTCTGAGCCCAGTGTTCTTTCTATTATATTAGCTAGCTAACACTTATACATCTCATTAACGTTTACAAAGGGCTTACATATGTTTTCTCATTAGATTCTCACAATAGCCCTAAGGAATGGGTGAAATTATTATCTCCATTTTACAGATTGGAAAACTAAGTCTAATTGAGGTTAAGCGACTTGCCCAGGGTCACACAGGTATCAAATGTCTGAGGAAGAATTTCAACTCAGATGTTCCTCGTTCCAAGTCCAGCAATTGATTTCCTATGCCACCTCACTTCCATTAATACCAGGCTCCCTCTTATGGGACAAAAGCTTATGAGCAGAGAAGGGAATTTCAAAGACCCCCCAAAAATAATTTAATGAGACCAACCTTGCCAATTCACTTATTCATCTCTCCAAGAAATCCTCTGGACTTTCCTTAAAGAAACTGAAACTTCTCTCAGTCTTTTTTCTCCATGTAGAATGAAAATATACATAGAGAGGGGGTTCATTTCATCAGTGACTGAAGATGAACATTTAAAAGTACTAATGGTTTAATTAATGTTTATAAATGGTCTCAGAGTTTTGTGACTCTTAACACCTTCTGTCCCCTCCCTATTGCTATCATTATAGATGCAGAATGGGACAAAAAAGGGACCGTTTTGCATTTTTAACAGTTTCATGGGTCACAATAATAAAAACACGCATTATCTGGTAGCCACCCTTCTAGATAGGATCCTCTGTCTCCGTCTCTCTCTTTCTCTCTCTGTCTCTCTGCTTCTCTGTCTCTCTGTCTCTGTATATCTCTGTGTGTGTTTCTCTCTCTCTCTCTCTCTCTCTCTCTCTCTCTCTCTCTCTCTCTCTCTCTCTCTCTCTCTCTCTCTCTCTCTCTCTCTCTCTCTCCCCCTCTCTATCTCTGTCTGTCTCTGCCTCTCCCTTTCTATCTCTGTCTCCATCTGTCTCCCTCCCTCCTTCCCACACTGCCCTTCTGTCTCTGTCTCTTTTTGTCTCTCTCTCAAACACACACACACTAAGATTCACAAATAAACACTTATAGTAAAATATCTAGAATGATTTGTATGTATATCTATATATACATACATATATATACCCACCTATTCATATGCTTATTACTAACCATATATATATACTTTATAAGTAGGACACAGTGGTAAGAATGCAGGGTTTTATTTGTTTGTTTTAAATTCTTTCATCATTAATGTCTCTGAGAGAGTACTTTTTCCTAAGGATAAAAAAGTCCCCATACTATCATACAAACCAAAAATGCAAAAAAAAATGATAAGGACTTATGCTCGTTGAGAAAGGGGAAATAGCATACTACCGAAGGGAGGGGGGGAGCAATGCTAACAGATAACGAAAGGGAAACAAACAAGATGAAATGGGGACTGTTCACGATGTTCCCTGGGTAACAGCAACTATTTCTTACCTTCCTCCTCCTCAACCAACACCCAGAAAGATGACAAGTCACGAGCACTGTGCAGTCTGGAATCGTGACTGTTCATCATTGATTCATCCAATGCCAATGCTCTTAAAAATTGTGGCAGTCCTCCAGAAGGTGAAGGGGCCCAGAAAGCATATTATTGGAGAGTGGGCAAATGGCCGTCCCACAAGAATCCTCAAGGATAACTTCATAATCAAAAGATGGAAAAAGCAGTGAGGAGAAATTTTATCCTAGATTGAATTCATGGGGTCAGCTAGGTGGTGCAGTGGATTAAGCACCAGCCTTGGATTCAGGAGGACCTGAGTTCAAATCTGGCCTCAGACACTTGACACTTACTAGCTGTGTGACCCTGGGCAAGTCACTTAACCCCCATTGCCCCACAGAAAGAAAGAAAGAAAGAAAGAAAGAAAGAAAGAAAGAAAGAAAGAAAGAAAGAAAGAAAGATTGAATTCATACCAACAAAAGGGAACTACTTGCTGGGACAGAAATGATGGAAAACCTTGGAAATGGTGAACACAAGTATCTGGAAGGCCAAACCATCCATTTCAACTCTATGATCATTTGCCTCAGTGATGGTAGCAAATATCTTTAGCAAACAAACATCTTCCTGTTTTATGCCTTGTTTAGTAATAACAAAAACTAAATTATCTATATTATAATTTTCTTTTTTAATCATAGAAGTATTTTATTATTTTCTAGTTACTTATAAAGATCATTTTCAACATTTGTTTTTACAAGGTTTCTAATTCCAAATTTTTCTCCCTCTCTCTCCCTTCCCTCCCCTCCTCCCCAAAACAGAAAGCAATGTTATATAGGTTATATATGTACAATCACATTAAACATATTTCTGCATTAGTCATGTTGTGAAAGAAGAATCAGAAGAAAATGGAAAAACCTCCAAAAAAAAAAGTACAAACAGCATGATTCAATCTGCATGCAGATTCCACAGTTTGTTTTTTTTCTGGAGGTGGAAAACATTTTCCATCACTAGTCTTTTAGAATTATCTTGGATCATTGTATTGCTGAGAAGAGTTAATCTATCATAGTTGATCATCAATCAATGTTGTTGATACTGTGTACAGCATTCTCCTCATTCTGCTCATTTCACTCTGCATCAATTTGTGTCAGTCTTTCCAGGTTTTTCTGCTTATCATTTCTTATAGCACAATAATATTCCATTACATTCACATACCACAACTTGTTTAGTCATTCCCCAATTGATGGTCATCCCCTCAATTTCCAATTCTTTGCCACCACAAAAAGAGCAGCTTATATTATAACATCTTTCAAAGAGTTCTTTATAGTTTTGACACAGAGGGAAGGAACCTTGTTGAAGGAGAATTTTAAGCAGGGGTATTTTAGCCTCACAAGCTGTGTGTTCAAAGCTTGAATAGGTTGAGGCAGGCCACACATAGATATTAAAGATAGGAATTTGATTAGTTAGGAAGAAAAGTATGAACTTGGCCACTGGCCTTAATTTTGTTTCATTGACCTTTCCCTATTCCTTTCATTTTGTTGAAGAAAAAATATTAATATTGGACAAAGTCCACAAAGTGTTAGACACAAATGTCAGAAATATTTTATTAATTTAATTATATTCCAAATCCAAGCATTTCTAGTTTAGAGAAATGATCAAACTGAAAAAGCTTCATTTGCCTCCACCCCAAATCTACCTCCAGATATTTCTCCCCACAAGACAATATAAGATAACATTTATAGGAATCTTGAACAAGAAAAAGGTCACAATATGTTATAATCCAAAACAATAGTCTGTTGATATTTATTCAATTCCTTCCAGGACCATTCCCTTCAAGTGTTCTCCCTATAATCAAAGAAAACTTCCCTGAGAGCAATACTCCTAAAAAAACCTTCAGAAAAGGAAAGACAATTATCTTAAATAGAGAAGAGATAATTTTTGTTGTTTGGTTACCACCCTTAATCCATTTTCTACTTTCTCCACTGAAGGCTTTAGTTGTTTGTTTTTGCCCTCCTTCATACTTTCCTAAAGGGGAAAATTCAGAAAAGATTTTAAACTAAAAGAATATTTATTTTTAATATTTAGAACTGAACTAAAAAAAGGTTTCTAATACCCTCCCACAATTTGCATGGGAGAGCAAAAGTCCTGGGAATGAGAAAACTGGGAAGTTCCTTAGGTGTATCCACTCTTTCCCCTGATTATGAGTGTATCTATAGGAGAATGTGCCCCAAGTTTATTGTTGGCATGTTTTATTGTTACTTTTCTTACTATCCAATCTTATTAAATGACTTTACTTTGAATGAATTGTCTTCTCTGATTGTTGAGTAAAAATAAACACACTGGTGGGGGTTTGTAGTAGTAGATTTGAATGGTTGTGGACTTGAAAGAAAGCCTTGAATCAACCCTCTATGGAGGACCCTTGTGAAAATTGAAGGGTGCCTCCAGGTGCTACGCTCTAATAAACAAATGTTTTTATATATTCAATAAACAGTGACACAGTGGGATATTGCATTCTCTATATATTTCAGTCAACTATATATATCCTCAGCACCTTTCTTTGACTGTACGGATATGTTTCACTGGGACATTGTTTCTGAAAACCCATCTTTTCAAAGCTTCATCAATGACGTTCTCAGTATGTTTGTAGATTAAGCTTGAAATGCTTAATTAAACAAGGGATAGAGATGATAATAAAAGATAAAATAGAAAATTTTGATTACATAAAATTTTTTTTTGGAGGCAGAGCCAAGATGGTGGGAAAAAAGGCAGGGACTCACCTGGGCTCTCCCCAAAATCTCTCCAAATAACTTCAAACAATGCCCTCAGACAAATTCTGGAGTGACAGAACCCACAAAAGGACAGGGTGAAACAATTTTCCAGCCCAAAAATCTTAGACAGTTGAAGGAAAAGTCTGTCATATCCGGGTGTGAGTGGAGTGCAGGCCAGTGCAGGCGAGGTCAGCTCAGACCCAGACCCAGCAAGCCAGGAGCAGGACTCAGGAGCTACTAAATCAGCCGTGGCAGAGGCTACTTCCAGAGCTCTCAGCCCATAGACAATAAGGGAATCAAATGATTGGTCAAAAGGAGATTACAGGGGTCTCTTTACTGGCACTGGGGGCAGGACTGTTGCTTTACCCATATTTGGATCTGGGTCTCACTCTGGGGTGGCAGTCCCAGGACAAAGAGGAGCACTAGCACACCAGAGCAGGAGACTGAGGTAGAGCAGAGATCCTTACCCCAGTTCCAAGGCAGAAAAGAGTGCTTGGGGGGTCGCTCAAAACCAAAGCACAGGGGCAGCTAGGTGGTGCAGTGGATAGAGCACCGGCCCTGTATTCAGGAGTACCTGAGTTCAAATCCAGCCTCAGACACTTAACACTTACTAGCTGTGTGACCCTGGGCAAGTCACTTAACCCCAATTGCCTCACTTAAAAAAAAAAAAAAAAAGCACAAGCCAAGAGAGTAGTAAACATGAAGTAGTAGGAGGGATAATAAATTTAATTGATCAAGTTGATCATGAGACTTCCCAAAAGAATTATAAGACCCAGTGACCCAGTTATCCAAGTTTTATTAAAATACTGTGCGGGGGGCGGCTAGGTGGCGCAGTGGATAAAGCACCGGCCCTGGATTCAGGAGTACCTGAGTTCAAATCCAGCCTCAGACACTTGACACTTACTAGCTGTGTGACCCTGGGCAAGTCACTTAACCCCCATTGCCCCGCAAAAAAAAAAAAAAAAAAAGAAAAGAAAAAAAAAATACTGTGCTGACCACAGGGAGATATGAAGGAGATAAGTGCCTCAATTTGGGAGATGGGAATGGTTATATTTATAGTGAGAAAAAGTGGGTTATCTCTTCATTATCCTAATCTCCTCCTTAAGGAGGTACATGGGAGGTCTTATCATAATTTGGACTTCCTGGGGTCCTAAGACAACCCCCAAGGTGAGTTTTTCCCACCTTGTTTTAGAGGTATAAATGTCATAAGGTGAACCTAAGGACACATTTGGTCCTTTCTGCACATATTCCTAAAGATATGCTTAAACTTGTCAGACCCAGAGGGTCTCTGTTTTTGATATCTCTTTACTTAAGATCTGGTTTCGGGGCAGCTAGGTGGTGCAGTGGATAGAGCACCGGCCCTGGAATCAGGAGTACCTGAGTTCAAATCCGGCCTCAGACACTTAACACTTACTAGCTGTGTGATCCTGGGCAAGTCACTTAACCCCAATTGCCTCACTTAAAAAAAAAAAAAAAGATCTGGTTTCTAGGTGTCCTGCCATCTAAGAATATTAATGGCTATTAATGGTTAATGTTCCCTAGTTACTGTCTCTATTGATGGTGTTGGTTGATAGGGACTGGTTCCCTCTTGGTTACTATACTGTTGATAAGAACACAAACATTAATTTCTCTGTCAACCCTTTTATGTACTATTTTTTTTTGATGAGGCAATTGTGTTTAAGTGACTTGCCCAGGGTCACACAGCTAGTAAGTGTCAAGTGTCTGAGGTCAGATTTGAACTTAGGTACTCCTGAATCCAGGGCTGGTACTTTACGCACTGTGCCAGCTAGCTGCCTCCTTTTAAGTACTATTGATAGGTTGTTAACCCTTTTTAGCCTCCTCCATCAAACACACCTCTCCTTAGATCATACCACCTTGGAGGGAAAAAATGTAATTTTTTTTCACAAGCAAAATCAATGCAACAATGGTTTGAAAAGAAACAGCTGGGGAAAACACTTGCAACAAATATTTCTGAGAAGTTCTGATATTAAAGATATATAAATATAAGAATAAAAGCCACTCCCAAATAAATAAGTGGTCAATGGAAATGCATAGGCAATTTTTAAAAAAGAAATTCAAGCTATCAACAACTTTATTAAAGATAGCTCCAAATCACTAATAAAAAGAGAAATGTAAATTAAAATTCCCCTGAGACTTTACCTTGAACCCTGTTAGGGCCTGCTGGCCTCTCTCACAGATGCAAGATATCCCAACATACAGTGTATTGAACAAAAACCCAGTGAATGTAACCTGTTCACTGTACCTAAACTATGCTTGAGAGTCTGAAAAATGGTTTCAGTAAGTTGAGGCAAATCAGAAATTTATTACCACAAACAAACTTTAGCTCTTCTGTTCCTTATAGAAGCTCATGACCACCTGTGTGCAGGAAAATTCCTTGTTGTTGCTGTGTTCTTTGTTTTCTTTTCTTTTTTTTTTTTTTTACAGGGCAATAAGGGTTAAGTGATTTGCCCAGGGTCACACAGCTAGTAAGTGTCAAGTGCCTGAGGCCAGATTTGAACTCAGGTCTTCCTGAATTCAGGGCTGGTGCTTTATCCACTTCACCACCTAGCTGCCCTGAACTTGATTGACTCTTACCAAAGGCATAGCAGGATCACTTGTGAGGAAATATTGTCCCATAAACACATGGTGTCCATGGGAAGAATGGGCTCAAACCGAGGGTTCAGCGGTAATGGGACAACAAGGTGGGATACACACGTGGCATAATGAGGGCTTGGAAGTCTCTCATTTTCCAGAGGAGGAGGTTGATAGGATCAAAACTGAGGAAATCTCTCAAAATGCATCAGGCTTTTCATCTCCAGAGATAATTATGACTCAAGAATTGGATATACTAGTGTTATTGTATTATTAGAAATCTTATTTAATTTTATTAGATTAAAAATAATTCAGTTGTATGAAGCTGGGAAGTAGGGGATAAGCATTTATATCATGGCTAGGTGGCGAAGTAAATAGAGCCCTGGGCCTGGAGTCAGGAAGACTCATCTTCCTGAGTTCAAATCTGGACTTAGATACTTACTAGCTGTGTAACCCTGGGCAAGTCACTTAACCCTGTTTGCCTCAGTAAAATCTGTAAAAATGAGTTGAAGAAGGAAATGACAAGCCACTTATTTATCTTTGCCAGGAAAATATCAAATGGGGTCACAAAGTCAGACACGACTGAAATAACTAAACAAAAATTAAAATTTATATAGCACCTACTACATGCAAGGTGCCTTAGAAATATTAGCTCATTTGGGGCAGCTAGCTGGTACAGTGGATAAAGCACCAGCCCTGGATTCAGGAGGACCTGAGTTCAAAGCCGGCATCAGACACTTGACACTTACTAGCTGTGTGACACAGGGCAAGTCACTTAACCCTCATTGCCCCCCACACACAAAAAAAAGTTACCTATGACACTGCAGGGGACAGTGGAGCTTTGGACAATTCGTAACACTCAATTGGACCAGATGGCCCCCAAAACCACAACCAGCTCGAAGGACCAGGATAAAATCAGTAGCTTTTGTTCTTGTTCCTATCCATCAAAACCCCATGGAATGAATGCCCAAGAATGGAAATTCTTGAGACAAAACATAAAAGAAGGAGGTGTGAAATGGCATTTATTTTAAGGAGGATGGAACACTGAATTCTGGACCAATAATGAATTTACCTTCCCTAGTGTGGGTACAAAAATAACATATAAAAACAAAAATCATTAGCAGTAGCTCTTTGCATTCTTCCCCCCATCCTTGAATTCTATTGCTATAAGAAATACCCAAATAAGGAAAGTCCCTCTACCAATGTGGGCCAACAACTTCTTTGCAGGCTAGGACCACTAAGTTATTAAGTTATTTGCCCAGGATCCCCCAGACCACAGGGCTCCATTTCAGATCTTCTGTTGGCTCTCTATTCACTATATCACGATGCCTCCTCTCCCTCCTTCACCACCTCCACTCCATAAAAAGCTCATTATTTTAAGACCCACCCTGCCAGGTCCATGTTAGCAATATAATCCAAATTTAGTATTTCTGCATCTAGAATGATTAACACTCAGGCTCCAGAAAACTTTGTAGAGTCTTCAAATTGGGAGGAACCCTCAAAATATGTGATTGGGGGCAGCTAGATGGCACAGTGGATAAAGAACTGGTCCTGGATTTAGGAGGACCTGAGTTCAAATCTGGTCTCAGACACTTGACACTAGCTGTGTGTGACCTTGGGCAAGTCACTTTACCCTCATTGCCCTGCAAATGTGTGTGTGTGTGTGTATGTGTGTGTGTGTGTGTGTGTGTGATTAACCTTTCTTAGACAGAGAAGGTGAAGAGCCTTACCTGATATCATGAATCAATCAATCTTTATTATCAATCAATAAACATTTATTAAGTGCCAACTGTGCCAGGCATTGTGCTACATGCTGAGGACACACACACACACACACAAAAGGAAAAAGACAGCTCTTGCCCTCAAGGCGTTTACAGTCTAAGGAAGTAGCTGAGCCTTGATTGGAACACAGATCTCCAGATTCCAAGTCTAGGTCTTCCTACTACACCATACTCTGAGATCACTTTTTTTTTTTTGAGGGGCAATGGGGGTTAAGTGACTTGCCCAGGGTCACACAGCTACTAAGTGTCAAGTGTCTGAGGCCGGATTTGAACTCAGGTACTCCTGAATCCAGGGCAGGTGCTTTATCCACCGCTCCACCTAGCTGCCCCCCTCCCCCGCCCCCATCACTTTTTTTTTTTAATGTATGAGGTATTTTATTTTTTCCGTTACATGTAAAGATAGTTCCCAACTCTTGTTTATACATGCTTTACAATTTCAGATTTTTCTCCCTCCCTCCCCTCCCTCCCCCCTCCCCTAGACAGCAGGCAACCTGATATAGGTTATATCTATATATCTATATATCATATCCATATACATATAGATAGATATATATACACACATATATATATATACACATAATAACATTAATCCTATTTCTGCATTAATCCTGTTACAAGAGAAAGAATCAGAGCAGTGATGCAAAACCTCAAAATAGAAAAAAAAAAAAAACAACAGCACCCAAAACAAAAGAAATAATATGGTTCAATCAGCATCTATACTCCACGGTTCTTTTTTTTTTTTTCTTGGATTTGGAGATCCTCTTCTATCATGAGTTCCCTGGAACTCTTCTGTACCATTGCATTGGTGAGAAGAATATAGTCCATCACAGTAGATCAACACTCAATGTTGATGATACTGTGTACAATGTTCTTCTGGTTCTGCTCATCTCACTCATCATCAGCTCACGTAAGACCCTCCAGGTTTCTCTGAATTCCTCCTGCTCATCATTTCTTACAGCAGCCCCCATCACTTTTAATGAGAGTTTCTAGTCATTTATGAAAGCTGTAATGATTGGAATGACGCCACCTACTGGAGACTTGCTGTGGGAAAGCTCCACCATGAGGAAAATGCCTCAGAGGCATTGTGGCTTTTCCTTGGCGTCAGGAAATGACGTTTGCTCATGGGTGCTGTCTATCAAGGCTACCAGTCAATCAACTTGAGGAGCCTCCTATGGTCTGGGAGGAGACAGGAAGGAGGAAAGGGAGCCTGCGCAGAGAGCGCTGGGCCTTTTGGCTTCCTGACTTGATGGTGGTGGCGGCAGAGGACTTCACAGGAAATTTGAGGAAAGATAGGAATGCCAGGCTGTTAGAATTCTGTTCTCAATCTTTTTCTTTCTATTTTCCAATAAACCCTTAAAAACCTAAACTCGTTTTATCAGTGATTTTTAGTCAGTTTCCCCCAAACTGGGGGAACAGATTAGAATCCACATTTAGAATCTTAAATTACACAAAGCCAATAGACAAGACAGTATCAAATGCAACGACAGCTAAAAGTCAGCTTCTCTTAGACATTTCACAAAACATTATAAATCCACTATAGGACAATGAAAGTTTGATCTTAACAGTTGGAGTATTCAGAACCTAGGCTGTGGTCTAGGAGAACTCCCATTTCTCTCTATGGGTAATATTTGTTTCTTGCTTGGATAAGCTTGTCCAACAGTTCCTGGGCCTCTGGAAGCCCCTGACCCGCAGCCACACCAAGAAGCATCTCTACTTCCCTAGGAGAGAAAAAAAGTGTTATTTAGATGTTCAGAGAAACAGGAAAAAGCCATCCTCTCATCCCTTTCAATATGAAGTAAAAGTGCCAGCGTGCACCTCATTAGTGTAATGGAAGACCGGGCAATGAGCTCAGCCCTTGTTAGCAGGAATCAGCATCATCTGCTGATAAAATTCCCCTGCAAGAAAGATGTCTCATTCAGCAGCTGTGCTGCGTTTGGATGTGAAGTTGGCAGGACCAACACTATGTAGAAACTGAATTAAGCCTGAAATCATTCTCCCCAGGGATGGGAGGGGTAGAGGGTGAAGAATGTGTCCCCGAGGCCTTTCAGGAAAATCTAACTTTTCTTCTTGCTATATCTGTGAAGTAAATATTCCTGGCAAAAACTAATTGATAGGGGGCAGCTAGGTGGCACAATGGATAAAGCACTGGCCCTGGATTCAGGAGGACCTGAGTTCAAGTTCGGCCTCAGACACTTGACACTTACTAGCTGTGTGACCCTGGGCAAGTCATTTAACCCTCATTGCCCAGCCCCCCCCAAAAAAAAACCCTAATTGATAAAAAAAATAAACCTAATTAATGTTAAGTTGCTAACCATAACTCAGGCACTGGTAATACTACCACACACACAAAAAAAACCTGCTATAAATATTTTGAAGGATCATATATTTCTAGTAAAACTGAACCAGTAGCCACACAGTGGGCTAACAGCAAGATTCTTCATTTACTTTGTTTCTTTGTTTGTGGGGCAATGAGGATTAAGCCCAGGGTCACACACCTAATAAGTGTCAAGTGTCTGAGGCCAAATTTGAACTCAGGTCCTCCTGAATCCAGGGCTGGTGCTCTATTCACTGCACCAACAAGCTGCCCTTTTCATTTCCTTTGAATGCCTGCACTGGGATTGAAAGGCATAGCCATGTGTGTAAGGTTTGGTGGCTAGACAGTCCTGCCTACAAGAAGGAAGCAGTAATAGGTTGTCTGAACATGCTCAGGAGGTCCACTGACTGGGCAGATGACAGACAGCTCAGGCAGTCCTGCTGGAGGTTATAAATAAAACCAGGAAGAGCACCTGGTTGTGTCAATGGCAACATTTCCTTCATGCAAGTTAGGCTGATTTTTCCTTAAAAGGTATTGCAACCAGGGGGCAGCTGGGTGGTGCAGTGGATAAAGCACCTGCCCTGAAATCAGGAGTACCTGAGTTCAAATCCGGCCTCAGACACTTGACACTTACTAGCTGTGTGACCCTGGGCAAGTCACTTAACCCCCATTGCCCTGCAAAAAAAAAAAAAAAAGGTATTGCAACCATCCTCAAGTTTGGTTGGCTCAGGAACTGAGGGCTCAGACTGCTGACATCACTTCCTGATTGCCAGAGTACAAAGCATGATAAGCAACTCGAGCAAGGGGGTCAACTTGAGGCATCCCCCATGCCTGTCCTACTATGGCAATGTCAATTGTTACCTGTTCAATGACCTACGAGTGCCCCATTTTGTTCCACAACCAAACCTAAACTAACAGGGAACGGGCCTGAGTCAAGCCCAATAATATTCCTCTCCAGTGCTAAAATTTGTGATCTTATGAGCTATTCCTTTAAAAGAGTGATTCTCAAACTTTTTGGTCTCAGGGCCCCTTTTCACTCAAAAATTATTGGGGACCCTCCCCCAAGAGCTTTCGTTTATGTGCATTATATCTATTGATATTAATTGCATTCAAAATTAAAACGTCTTCGTGTTATTAGAAAAGTCGTTTTGACCTCAGAACACCCTAAAAGGACCTCGGGGACTCCAAGGGGTTGCTGAGCCATACTTTGAAAACTGCTTTAAAACATTTGATGCCCAACTCTTTTGCTATGGTAGGAGTTGTTTCCCAGCCAAAATCCTTAGCACGAGGATATAGGTCCACTCCCCACAATGGTCATGAGTGCCCATGGATGCTTTCTAGTGACCCCCAACTAGAGAAGGACTAGGAAAAGTCCAGCATGTGAAGACTTTCAGTAGCAGGATGGGAGGACGAGAAACAATTTGTTCCAATGGCCACGCAGGTGACTGAAGCAAGCACTGTAGAAAGTTTGCTTTTTGTCCTTCCTTCTCAAAGAGGACAATGACTTTGGGGTGGTGTCATCACTTTCACTGAATTGGATTTAAGTGAGGGAGGGCTGCACAAGGTCATCAAACTCACTCTCTCCCCCAGAGCCATCTGGGTCCAGTGGCAAGATATACATCGGGGGCAGCTAGGTGGTGCAGTGGATAAAGCACCCTGGAGTCAGGAGGATCTGTGTTCGAATCCGACCTCAGACACTTTACACTTACTAGCTGTGTGACCCTGGGCAAGTCACTTAATCCCCATGGCCCCGCAAAAAAAAAAAAAAAAAAAGGATATACATCAGGATGCCTAGAGATGGCCCTGGATGTTTAAGGCAATTGAGGTTAAGTGTTACCCTTGCCCAGGGTCACACAGCTAGTAAATGTCTGAAGTAAGATTTGAACTCAGGTCCTCCCAACTTCAGGGCCAGTATACTATCCACTGTGCCACCTAGCTGCCCCCGTAGAATGCTTAAAGCTTGGTCAGACATTGCAGACACCAAAATCATCCACTGCATCTTGTCCTGCCACTGAATTTCTTTTTTTTTTTTTTTTTTTTGATATTTTATTTTTTCCGTTACATGTAAAGATAGTTCTCAACTTTTGTTTATACATGCTTTACACTTTCAGATTTTTCTCCCTCCCTCCCTCCCCTCCCTCCCCCCTCCCCTAGACAGCAGGTAATCTGATATAGGTTATATCTATCTATATATATATATCTATACATATACATATAGATATATATATACACACACATATATATACACATAATAACATTAATCCTATTTCTGCATTAATCCTGTTACAAGAGAAAGAATCAGAGCAGTGATGCAAAACCTCAAAATAGAAAAAAAAAAACAACAGCACCCAAAACAAAAGAAATAATATGGTTCAATCAGCATCTATACTCCACAGTTCTTTCTTTCTTTTTTTTTCTTGGATTTGGAGATCCTCTTCTATCATGAGTTCCCTGGAACTCTTCTGTACCATTGCATTGGTGAGAAGAATATAGTCCATCACAGTAGGTCAACACTCAATGTTGATGATACTGTGTACAATGTTCTTCTGGTTCTGCTCATCTCACTCATCATCAGCTCATGTAAGACCCTCCAGGTTTCTCTGAACTCTTCCTGCTCATCATTTCTTACAGCACAATAGTATTCCATTGTATTCATATACCACAACTTGTCCAGCCATTCCCCAATTGATGGGCACCCCCTCAACTTCCAATTCCTTGCTACCACGTAAAGAGCAGCTATAAATATTTTTGTACATGTGGGTCCCTTTCCCCCTTCCATGATTTCTTTGGGCAAAAGACCTAAAAGTGGGATTGCTGGGTCAAAGGGTATGCACAGCTTTATCGCCCTTTGGGCATAATTCCAAATTGCTCTCCAGAATGGTTGGATTGCCACTGAATTTCAATGACTCAGGAACAGAGATCGAGGCTGACAACTCCGCAAAACTCTGCCTCACTTAAATCCAACTCATAAGCAAGTCAAGTCATTACCCATGATGTCATTGGTCCACCTCAAAGATGAAGGATGGGGGCAACTAGGTGGCACAGTAGATAGAGCACCAGCCCTAGATTCAGGAGGACCTGAGTTCAAATCCGACCTTAGACACTTAACACTTATTAGCTGTGTGACCCTGGGCAAGTCACTTAACCCCAATTGCCTCACCAAAAAAAAAAAAAAAAAAAGATGAAGGATGAATGACAACAAAGGAAAGTCTTCCTTAACAGACTGGCATTTATTATTCTCTCTAGTTAACCACAAAAGAAATAGCTAACAAAGAAAAGTTGTAGACTGCAAACCAGCTCAAATACCCTTCTCTGAAGGGCACATTAAAAAGAAAGCAGGGGCAGCTACATGGCACAGTGGATAGAGCGCCAGCCCTGGATCAAGAGGACCTGAGTTCAAATCCAGCCTCAGACACTTAACACTTACTAGCTGTGTGACCCGGGGCAAGTCACTTAACCCCAATTGCCTCACCCCCCCCCCAAAAAAAGCAGACCTGAGTTCAAATCCTGCCTCAGACACTTGACACTTAACTAGTTGTATGACCCTGGGCAAGTCACTTAACCCTCATTGCCCTGCCAAAAAAAAAAAAAAAGAGCTCAATCACCATTTGGGCAGCTAGGTGACACAGTGGATAGACCACCATCCCTGTATTCAGGAGGACCTGAGTTTAAACCAAGCCTCAGACACTTGACACTTACTAGCTGTGTGACCCTGGGCAAGTCACTTAACCCTCATTGCCCCACAAAAAAAAAAAAAAAAAGAAAGCAGAATTCCCCACCCAAAATGGGCATGAATGGTACCACATATTATTTTGAGATAAGTAAGGAACACATCCCCTGAAGGATAGGGACTCAGGAGAAAGGGAAGGACAAAGGATAGTGCTTATTATCTTCTTCTTACCTATAAAATCCCATTTGCACAAGACCACACTGATCCTATTTGTACAAGATTATATTGAGGGGCAGCTAGGTGGTGCAGTGGATAGAGCACTGGCCCTGGAGTCGGGAGGACCTGATTTCAAATCCAACCTCAGACACTTAACACTTACTAGCTGTCACACTTAACCCCAATTGCCTCACCAAAAAAAAAAAAAAAAAAGATTATGTTGAAACAGGGTCTCTTCAGAGAAACCTCTTCCCCAACACCAAGTCTTTAAGGAAAAGTTACAAATTCAGGTGAAAGGTGGAGAGTCCTGGTCTATCCTCATCTTTGAGCTCAGGTTCACAGATTCTGACCCCCACGTTCCCCTCCTCACACACTCCCCACCCCCTCCTCATGAAGTTAATTTTCAAGAGCTGTAGACATTTAAGGATACACTATAATCCAGACCTTAATCAGAATTTATCCAAATGGAAAAGAAGATAGGATGTGAACTGAGTTACACGTTACAGCTGTATTGCTTTACTTCCCATCAATCATCCATAACAGGTGAGGGCAAGTACAGAAGAAATGAAATCTCAGTTGGACAGAAAAGGAGAGTAATTTGATTACCCTTCTTCAAGTGCCAGAGTTCTGTTTTTTAGCTTCCCAACTGCCACATTAAAGGAAGAATGAGGGTGACCCTGCTGGGAGGCTTGTCTGAAAGAGAAAGGAAACAGATAAAGGAGCCAGTAACTAGAAGAAAATAAAGAAAACCCAAACCACCAAAGGAAATAACTGGGGGAAATCCTCAAAGCAGAATTATTCAAAGTAAGATGAGAATCAATAAATGATAATATCTTTACTGGAAATATCGCTCACAAAAATGCACTTGTTAGTTTTATCAAAGCAAAATGTTAAACACACATATCCATCAATATTTTTTGAGATTTTTAAAATTTGTAATATATAATTATATTTATACATATATGAAACATAGATATAATATATACAGACACATGCATGACATATATAATGTAAATTTTCTACATTATTACATTTAAATATACCTAGATATATTCTAATAAGTATAACTTAGTATTTTAATTCCTTAAATAAATGTTTTATAAATAACAAATACATATAAATTTATATAAATAATTTATGACAAATTTGTTTAAATATAATTGCTATATAAATAATACCTAAATAACTCATAAATGTACAACATATATATACATATGTGTGTATAAATACACATATACCTTTTGGACCCTTCCCAGCATACCCCTCCCCCACCTTTCCAAATTAAACATTTTTATTTATATTTTTCTACTCCAATCTCTAACCGTCCCTTGCCCCCTCCCCCTTCCCCAAGGCAGTAAATAATCTGATATGGGTTATACATATATGATCATGGAAAACATCACCATATTTGTCACTTAATGAAAGAATGTGAAAAATAGCATGCTTCAGTCTGTTCCATCAATATCAGTTCTTTCCCTGGAGGTGGATAGTATGTTTCATCAATATTCCTTTGGGATTGACTTGGATCATTGCATTGCTGATAATAGTCAAGTCACAGTTCTTCGTTAAACAGTATTTGCTGTCTCTGTGTAGAGTATTCTCTTGGTTCTATTCACTTCCCAAATACATCATTGCATACATGTCTTTCCAAGCTTTTTTGAAGCTCTTATTTTTTCAAATAATTTATATAGTATTAGGATTAATTATTCTTCGATCAATATTTTAAATGAGCTGGGGAGGGGGAGATTTAAGAAGAAAGTTTCTTATTGCACTGTGTTATAGAAATGCTTGCTTTTTATTCCATAAATTAAAAATAAAATAAATTTTTGAAAAATCCTAAAAAGAAAAAAAAGAAGAAAGTTTATAAATCTAGAACAAATATAAATCCAAGTAGGTAAATTGTATCTAAGTCCCAGAAAAAGCTGCCTATATACTTCTTGCCTCCACTTTCTCACTGCCACTTATTTCTCAGCCCCTTATAATCTGGCTTCTCCCTTCATCACCACTCAACTGAAACTGCTCTCTTCAAGACTATTAATAATTTTTACTGATAAATCCAATTGACTTTTCTCAGTCCTCGTCCCTCTTCACTGCTTTGCAGGGTCTGCCACAGTCAGCTACCCTCACCTCCTGGATTCTCATTCACCTCTGGGTTTTAGTTACACTGCTCTCCCCTAATTCTCCATACTATGGGACTGATTCTTTATCTCCTTTGCAGGTTCATCATCCCTGTCCTGCCCTCTTTGTGTAGCCAAAGGCTGTACCTTGGCACATTTCTCTTCTCTCTCTCTAGGTGATCTCAGCAGTTCCCATAGGTTTACATAGTTTACCTCCAGGCTTAGAACTTTCAGGACTGGTGTTATCCTTGATAGAAATAGGGAAGTTAGGGGCAGCTAGGTGGCATAGTGGATAAAGCACCGGCCCTAGATTAAGGAGGACCTGAGTTCAAATCCGGCTTCAGACACTTGACACTTACTAGCTGTGTGACCCTCATTGCCCCACAAAAAAAAAATAGGGAAGTTAGGGAGAGAGATGGGTTTGGAGGAAGAATACTGTATACTACATACTTATATAGATATTTGATGTCTCCATCAATAGAATTTAAACTCCTTCAGAAGAGATTCTCTCTCTCTCTCTGTATTTCCAGTGGTCAGCACAATGTCTGGCACATAGGAAGCATTTAATTAACGCTTGGATAATTGGTTGATTAGAAATATCCAATAGGTGGTAACTAGGCTGCAACCAAGGAGAGAGACTGGGGCTGGATATATAGATCTGGGAGTCATCCATATCAGAGGAACCAAATACTCAGCTCACAACACTTCCAGTGTGACCTGAATCAGATTAAAAGGTAACTGGGTAGGGGGCAGCTAGGTGGTGCAGTGAATAGAGCACCGGCCCTGGAGTCAGGAGTATCTGAGTTCAAATCCGGCCTCAGACACTTAACACTTACTTGCTGTGTGACCCTGGGCAAGTCACTTAACCCCAACTGCCTCACTTAAAAAAAAAAAAAAAGGTAACTGGGTGGATAAAGCACCAGCCTGGCTTCAGGAGTATCTGAGTTCAAATCTGGCCTCAAAGACTTGACACTTACTAGCTGTGTGACCCTGGGCAAGTCACTTAACCCCAATTGCCTCACTAAAAAAAAAAAAAAGTAACTGGGAAATATTTAATAAATAAAAATAAAATAGGTCATAGATAATGTTAATATGTGGTTTTCTTAGTCAATATGTGATCCACAGGGATCCAGTTACATGGATTAGTGACTCCTATTCATGATTATTGGAACCCATAGCCCCCGATGAGGTCACCAAAAGAGAGGTTATAGAGAAAAGAGAAGAGTGTCGGGCACAGAGCCTTAGGAGACACCCACAGTGGAAAGGATGATGATGATGGTACAACAAAGGAGACAGATAGAGCAAGTAAGATCATGTAAGTCAATGCCAGCTATCTTCAAAGGAAGGAAGCCTGCTTTAACTTTGATAATACAGCTCCAAGAATTGTCTTTTGGGTTTGAACCAAGTCTCCATGCCTTTTACTGCTGTCCTCATTTCCTACAGGGTAGTATCTGTGTGTATTGTTTAGAAGGCTTGGAAGCAAACCCAAAGACTAGGTCTTTCTCCTCCCTGTTCAGCTCTCTAACCATTATCCCACCCTGCCTCTGTCAGAGTGTTCCATGATACATAGATACCAGTTTTTCTTCCACCACTCCCCAGTTTGGGGGCTTGCACTTTGATTCTTGAGGTTTGGGGGGTTTTAATCAGTAATTCATAGTGAGTGTTATTATGAATATTTTTGTACATGTAGGTCTGAGGTCTAATCTGAGGAAACGTATCTCTGGGTTAAAGAACATAAACAACTTGGTAGCCTTTCTTACATAATTCTCAATCGTTTGCCAAAAGAGCTGTATTAATTCCTAGCTTCACCAGCAGTGAATTCACGTCCTTGTCCCATTATTCCCCTCCCCACCCTGCAAAAAAATCACCTACTTGTTCCTAAAATAGAGAGATTATTTAAATCCCAAGTCTCCAAACAGGAGTGTAAGCATTCTCTCTTTTGTGGAGGTGGTTTGGTGGCACAGTGAATAGAGTTCTGGACCTGAAGTCAAGAAGACTTGAGTTCAAACCCAGCCTTGTGTGAGAAAAAATTCATTTGGACTCCTCTTCTATTCCAATCAGTATTCATCAATTTGATATGATTCTGTAGCAGTGGTGATTATAAATTCTGTATATTGGGCCCCAGAGCTGTGAGCTACAGATTGTAAGTTCATTTGCTTAATCATAGGAAGCTAAGTAGAGGCCCTCCACCCTCGATTTTCCTTGTCGTGGTGACCAAGCCCAGTGTGGTAGAGGTGACTCAATGACATGGAAAGTCCTCCAACTTATTTTTGTACCTCCGGACCACTCTCTCTTGTCCAACATGAGCAAGTAACTATCTCATACCACACAATCACTGGAGATGCCCCATGCTTTGCCCAACCCCACCCTCCTTGCTGATGTGCCATTTCTAGCTGATGCATCATTTTTGGCCCAGGAAGCAAGATATATCAGCCAATGGGATTCTGTACTTTGTATACCTCTTTAGAATGCTTGAGTATCAAACGTAGAGTCAAACTTTATAAAGAGAAGGCTCTGGATGAAGGGGGCATCTCAGATCATGAGGAAGATCCAAGGTCTGCTTCATTAGAGGGGACCATAGACCCTTTAATAAAGTGCCATTGACTCAGAGTTCTGCCTCAGTCTCTGTGATTGTAGGTAAGACAATTTTTTTTTTTTTGGTTTTGGTTTGGTTTTGGTTTGGTTTGGTTTTTTTGGTGAGGCAATTGGGGTTAAGTGACTTGCCCAGAGTCACACAGCTAGTAAGTGTCAAGTGTGAGAGGCTGGATTTGAACTCAGGTCCTCCTGAATCCAGGGCAGGTGCTTTATCCACCGCACCACCTAGCTGCCCTGGTTGGACAATTTTAATCCCCACACTTGGATACTTACTAGCTCTGTGACTCTGGACAAATCACTTAACCTCAGTTTCCTTAACTGTAATACAAAGAAGATTGTTGCAAAGATCCATAAAATATCTGTAAAGTGCTTAATGCACAGAAGGTGTTTAATAAATTCTTATTCCCTTCTTCCCTCTATTGCACCAAATGATTATAGATTTTGCACAAGATGGGGCTTTAAAGGTCACTTGGTTCCAACACACACACACACACACACACACACACACACACACACACACACACACACACACACACACACACACACACACTGCATTTTATATATACCACTCCTGCCAATGGTGAGATTAAGCAATTCCCTGTGTGCTGGGTATAAGCAGGGAGAAGTAACCTATTTTATTCCATAAATTAAAATTAAAATAATTTTTTAAGAGAGAGATATTACTTGAGGAGAACTGTACAAGCCCAAAGTGAAGGAGGGATATTATATACACAAGAGGAAACTAGAGTCCAGAGAGCTCAAATAAGGTCACCCAGGACACACAGGCAGTAAGTGATAAACGCAGAATTTGAACCCAGATCCACCTTCCCACAGGCCAGTGGGTACCTGTCCTTTCCTAAACAGTCAACCTCTATTAGAAAGGGGCAGGATGATCTCTTCTCAGCAGTACAATGATCCAAGATAATACCAAAGGACTCATGTTGGAAAATGCTCTCCACTGAGGGAGTCTGAAAGCAGATCGAAGCATACTATTTTCACATTCTTTAGGGTTTTTTTTCCTTTTGTTCTATTTCTTCTTTCACAACATGGCTAATAGAAATATGTTTTATAGGATTGTATACATATAAGATATATCAAATTGCTTACCATCTTGGGGAGGAGGAAGGGAAAATATTTGGAACTCAAAATTTTATTTAAAAATGAGTGTGAAGAAAAGAAAAGAAATAAAATACTATGTAAAAGAAAAAGAAAAGAGTCAGAGGCCCTTAGAGCAAACTGTGTGAAAGCAGAATGATGTCATGGAAAAAAAAAGCAGGGGGCAGCTAGGTGTTGCAGTAGATAAAGCACTGTCCTTGGATTCAGGAGGACCTGAGTTCAAATCCAGCCTCAGGCACTTAACACTTAACTAGTTGTGTGACTCTGGGCAAGTCACTTAACCCTCATTGCCCTGCAAAAATAAAAACAAAAACAAACAAACAAACAAAAAAGCAAAGGATTTAAAGTCAGAAGAATGGAATAATAGGATTTGGGAATCAATCTTGGCTCTACCACTTATGAACTGTGTTACTTTGGGCGAGTATCCAGTTGGAACTCTCTGGAAAAGGAGCTGTCTGAACTAGGTGATCTTAAAAGTCCTTTTCAGTTCTAAAAACTTATCATCCTATGGTGAAAGGAATTTAAAATCCCAAGCCTTCAAATAAAAGAATTCACCCTGAGGGAATTTATACGGTAAACTAGAAGTTGGCAATGGGCTTCTTGATTTATTTGGGATTTTTTTTCCTGATGATTTGCTTTTTCTTTTTTTGTTTGTTTGTTTTGTTTTTTTAGTGAGGCAATTGGGGTTAAGTGACTTGCCCAAGGTCACACAGCTAATAAGTGTTAAGTGTCCGAGGGTGGATTTGAACTCAGGTACTCCTGACTCCAGGGCCAGTGCTCTATCCACTGCCGCACCTAGCTGCCCTCTTTTTTTTTTCTTTTTTTAAGCAAACCACACACTAAAAAGAAGAACGAGAACATCTGAGTGGGATTAAGGAGCTCAGGCTTCTGAAAAGCCACAGGTGTAAACAATTTGTACTAAAAGTGACCTAAATTAATTTCAAGATCTAGAAGAGTGGGGTCTTGAAAGTCTTCTGTAATTGTTAAATAGTGACCCTTAAAACCCAACTCAGTGGATCCATTATAGCATTTGGGATTTCTAGCATCTAGCAAATGTGGACCATTATGCAGCAGATATCCATTCTCTCCATTAAATAGGTCTGGACAGCCCTTAAGCTGTCTTTAAGTAGAGCAATTTTTGTTGTGTGCCCACATACCCTGAATTCTATTTGTTCCCCACCACCTGTCTCTATGTCGGCAGTGCTCCTGGCATCTCCAAAGTCTCTATTTCCATCCACTACCCTCCCAGAGGAGCATGAAAAAGGAGTTTCCATCAACCAGGTATGTGCCTTCCAAAGTTATTCTGGGCTTTCTATGATGACTCTCCTAAAACAAGCTGTTGTTTTTGTACAAGAGAGCCCCAAACACTGTGGCTACAAAGTCAAAGCAGAGAACTGTGTAGAGCCAGGACTGTGAAGACAAATATTTTGTTTATTAGGCAAAAACAGATTTTATATAAATATATATATATATATATATACATACACATACATATATATATACACATACATACATATACACACATACATACACACACACACACACATATATAATCATAAAAAGGCTTTATCTGGATTTTTCCATTAGTATGAAAATGTACAATTTACAGATAATTGTCCATGGTATTTACAAGTTCAACAACAATCCAGCAGGACCAATATTGCTGAATTCCTTATTGTTCTGCTGCTTAGCTAGATTAGCTAATTAATTAGTTAACAATTAGCCCTGTTGAAGCTCCAACCTTTACTGTTCGACCTTGAACAAGATACTTAACATCTGTGAGTCTGAATTTCCTCATCTGTAAAATGGCGACAATGATATTTTCAATACTTGTTTTGCAGAGTTGTTGTGAAGAAGGTGCTTAATAAGTTTTAAATGGTAGATAGATATGTTAGCATGAGGTTTGCTAGCTGGTGTTTGCTTTAATTATCTGAATTCCTCAAATACAGAGGATAACTAACAACCCAACCACCTGCTTTCTTTGTATCACCTATTTTGAAATGTACTCTTTATTTTTCCTCAAGAAGGAAAAAAAAGGGAGACAAAACCAAGACTGAGGAAAGCAGTAGCCTAGGTACATTCCAAGATGGGGGAAGTCTTAGTGCTTCCTAAAATGCCCTCAGGGGAGTTTAACATTCTTTTAAAAACAATCTCTAGAATTCCAATGTTGTAACAAACAGGGAGTTTCTTACCTAAACCAGTGCATTGCCATTTCTTCATTCTTGACTACACCAGCTCCTAAAGAAAAAAAGCAAAACAAATTACAGAGACGAGGACAAATTAAATGAAATTGCTTGTCACTCAAGTCTTCATCCTTAGTTTTAAATTTGTGGTGGATTCCTAACCAAGGTACCCTCTCAGAAACAGACTGCTCTAGTTTGGTACAGGGGTTTACCTTTCAGATATCTCTGTCCTAAGATGTGCTGGGCATTGGAGTACCCCAGACGGGCATACATGTGGACCACCTGGAAATGGAAGTTTTCATAATACTGCCAGATATAAAGCAGGAAGAACAGAGAGCCCATTATAACCAGTACCTACAAAAAAAAAAAAGACAGAGAAGATGATAAAAGAATCAGATGGGGAAGCAAATGGCAAACAACTCCAGTATCTCTCCCAAGAAAACCCTAAATGGGGTCACAAAGAGTCAGACACAAGTGAAATGACTCAACAACAGCAACAGAAGAATTAGAAATGTTCATATGTAGAAAATCAGAGAGTATTTTATATCCTGAAAGACAAAAAACCCCACAAAAACACAGGATCTCAGAGTTGGAAAAAACTTCAGAAGCCATCTAGGACAAATCATCCCTTTACAAAATACCCAACTAATGATCATCTTTGCTTGAAAGCATCCATGACAGGGGCACCCACTATCTCCTTTGGCAGGCCATTCCTCTTGCAGATAATGGTTATCGTTTGGAAGTTTTTCTTTATACCAAACCTAAATTTGCCTTCTTGCAAGATCTACCTGTTGCTACTGATTCTGCCAACTGAGGTCGAGCAGAACAAGTCTAATATTGCTTTCACCTCACAGCCTTTCACATTCTTTTTTTTAAAATATATTTTTATTTCATTAAATATTTCTCAATTACATGTAAAAAGAATTTTAACATTCATTTTTTTAAATTTTGAGTTCCAAATGCTTTTCCCTCCCTCCCGCCTTCATTGAAAAGGCAAGCTATTTGATATAGATTATACATGTGAAGTCATGCAAAACATATTCCAGATTAGCCATGCTGCTAAAACAAACAAACCACAACTCTCTCCTTCCCTCCCCAAAAAAAGAAAAAAAAAAAATAAGTAAAGAAAAAGTGTGCTTCAATCTACATTCAGACTGCATTGGTTCTTTCTCTGGAGGTAGATAGCATTTTTCATCAAAAGTTCTTCAGAATTGTCTTGGATCATTGTATTGATCAGAATGGCTCACTTCACTTTCCATCTGTTCCTATAAGTCTTCCCAGGTTTTTCTGAAGCCATCCTACTCATCATTTCTCATAGTACAATAGTATTCTATCACAATCATATACCACAACTTGTTCAGCCATTCCCCAATAGATGGACATTCCCTCAATTTCTCTTTGCTACCACAAAAAAGAGCTGCTATAAATATTTTGTACATATAGGTCCTTTTCCTTTTTCTTTGATCTCTTTGAGATACAGACCTAATAGTAGTATTGCTGGGTCAAAGGGTAAGCACATTTTTATAGCCCTTTAGGCATAGTTCCAAATTGTTCTCTAGAATGGTTGAATCAGTTAACAACTTAGCAGCAGTTCATCAGAGTCCCAATTTTTTCACTTCCCTTTCAACATTTGAAAATTTCTCTTTCTGTCATATTAGCTAATCTATCATATTAATCAACAGATAAGTGTGGAGTGGTACATAAGAGTTTATTTAATTTGCATTTCTCTAATCAAGTGATTTAGAGCATTTTTTCATATGATTGTAGATAGCTTTGATTTCTTCTGAAAACTGTCTGTTCATATCCTTTGACCATTTATTAATTGAGGAGTGATTTGTATTCTTATAAATTTGACTCAGTTCTCTATGTATTTGAGAAATGAGGCCTTTATCAGAGAAACTTGCTGTGAAAATTATTTCCCAGTTTCCTGCTTTTCTTCCAATCTTGGCTACATTGGTTTTACTTGTGCAAAACCTTTTTAATTTAATCAAAATTATCCATTATACATCCCATAATGCTCTCTCTTGTTTTGTCATAAATTCTTCCCTTATTTATAGATCTGACAAGGAAAGTGTTCCAAGCTCTCCTAATTTGTTTATGGTATTACCCTCTATGGCTAAATCATCTACCCATTTTGATCTTATCTTGGTTTATGGTATGAGATGTTGGTTTATACCTAGTTTCTGACAAACTGGAACTACTTTGCAGTTTTTTCAGCAACTTTTGTCAGATAGTGAGTTCTTTTCCCAAAAGCTTATATCTTTGAGCTTATCAAACACTAGATTACTATAGTCATTTTCTACTGTGTGTTGTGTATCTAATCCATTCCACAGATCCACCACTCTATTTCTTAGCCAATACCAGATTGTTTTAATAATTACCACTTTGGGGGCGGCTAGGTGGTACAGTAGATAAAGCACCGGCCCTGTATTCAGGAGTTCCTGAGTTCAAATCCAGCCTCAGACACTTGACACTTACTGGCTGTGTGACCCTGGGCAAGTCACTTAACCCCCATTGCCCCACAAAACAAACAAACAACCAAAAAAAAAAAATTAAAGAAAAAAAAAGCATTTGGGCAGCTAGGTGGCGCAGTGGATAGAGTACTGGCCCTGGATTCAGGAGGACCTGAGTTCAAATTCAGCCTCAGACACTTGACACCTGTAATAGTTTGAGATCTCATACTGCCTAATCACCTTCCTTCCCATTTTTTCATTGATTCCCTTGATATTCTTTACCTTTTGTTCTTCCCAGTGAATTTTGTTGGGGTTTTTTTCTAGCTCTATAAAATAATCGGTATGTCACTGAATAAGTAAATTAATATAGGTAGAATTGTCATTTTTATTATATTGGTTCAGCCTACCCATGAGCAATTAATATTTCTCCAATTGTTTAGATCTGACCTTATTTGTGTGGAAAATGTTTTGTAATTATGTTCATCTAATTCCTGGGTTTATCTTAGCAGGTAGACTCTGAAAAAACTGCAGACAATATAAAATATTTCAAATGGAATTTCTCTTTCTATCTCTTCCTGTTGGACTTTGTTGGTTATAGAAATGCTGATGATTTATATGTATTTATTTTTATATCTAGCAACTTTGCTGATGTTGTTAATTATTTCAACTAGTTTTTTAGTTGATTCTCTAAGTATGCGTCATATTGTCCACAAAGAGTGATACTTTTGTTTCCTTATTGCCTATGCTAATTCCTTCAGTTTCTTTTTTTTACTCTTCTTGCTATAGCTAGGATTTCTAGTACAAAATTGAATAATAATGGTGATAATAGGCATTCTTGCTTCAACCCTGATCTTATTGGGAAAGCTTCTAGTTTATTCCCCATTACAGATAATGCTTGTTCTTGATTTCAGATAAATACTACTGATCATTTTAAGGAAAGTTCCATTTCTTCTTATGCTTTCTAGTGTTTTTAATAGAAATGAGTATTCTATTTTGTCAAAAGCTTCTTCTGAATTTTTTGAGATAATCATGACTTTTTTGTTTTTTTGTTATTGATATGGTCAATTATGCTAATCATTTTCCTACTATTTAACCATCCCTACATTTCTTTTTTTTTTTTAGTGAGGCAATTGGGGTCAAGTGACTTGCCCAGGGTCACACAGCATCCCTACATTTCTAGAAAAAAATTCTCTCTGGTCATAATGTATGGTCTTTGTAATCCTCCTATGGCACCAATTTGAATCCATTTACCATCCTTGTTGCCTTCCCCTAGACTCCAATTTCTCAATGTCTGTCCAAAAAAGTGTCCACCAAAACTGAACATCATGTTTCAGAAAGTTAAAAAAATGTGTAACAGGGGCAGCTAGGTGGCGCAGTGGATAGAGCACTGGCCCTGGAGTCAGGAGTACCTGAGTTCAAATCCGACCTCAGACACTTAACACTTACTAGCTGTGTGACCCTGGGCAAGTCACTTAAACCCAATTGCCCCACTTTAAAAAAAAAAAGAAAGAAAGAAAAAGAAAAAAAAATGTAACAAATAAGCATGGTCAAACAAAACAAATCTAAACAGTGGTCTTGGTTTTATTTTTTGTTTTTTTTAATGTATTTTTCTTCAATTTGGGTCCATCACCTTTCTATTAGGAACTGGATAATACTTCATCACAGGTCCTCTGCAGACATGGTTGTTATTGCTTTGATCAGAGTTCTTGAGTCCCTCAAAGTTGTTATTGTACTTGTATAAATTATTCTAGTGGTTCTGCTCATTTCACTCTGTCAGTTTATATGACTGGGGATTCTCTGAAACCATTGCTTTCACCTTTTTTATGGAGCAATAGTATTTCACATTACATTCAAGCACCACAATTTTTTCAGTCATTCTTCAATTGTTTAAGAGACAGTCTAAGGCTGCCCCTTAGGTTCTAGTCCTTTTCTTTGCCCCATGTAATCTCTTTATTAAGGATTAAGACATTTATTTTGCTTGTTGACTATTTGCCCCATTATTCTTTTCCCTCAATTTCCCCCTTTTGACCTTATTTGATTTCCTGTTTTATATATTTCTACATAAAATTGTGTGCACACACGATGCATGCATGCACATGTGTTTGTCCCTCCTTTGTCTGTTTCAGAGGAAGGTGTGCTAGCTCTAATACTAGAGTTTCATTTCTTTTAGGTATTCTTGTCCTTATGGGGAAAAAAGATTCCCGTGAGTCTCTGCTTACAATTGTTCTAGAATTCCTTTGCAATCCTTTCGAATACTGGCATGTGTTTTTATTGGTTTATTTATCTCTTCAAGCTTTGGTTCCTGAGTTAGGGCTCTGGACCAGAGCCAGGTTCTGTCCCTCTGCTGCGTTTTGGGGGAGGAGGCACTGTCTGAGCTTACCCTCAAACACCTGGGTCTTTATGCCTCTCTGGGCTTTCTCCCCCTACCTTCCCCAAGGCAGATTTTTTTGAGGTTCAGAATTCTGGGTTATCAGGCATCTCGGGACAGAGTAAAAGTGACCTCCCAGCCCTAGAGTTTAGGATGTCTTCTAATTGGAGGACCGTGGCACCCGATACTGATCAGAACCATATGGTTGCTTCCTATTGCCACTTCCCAGGGTTTCTTAATCACCCTGGGTCTTTCTCAGGGGGATTCCTCCACTCTTGTTGCTATGAGACAGAGAACCTTACAGACCACATATGTCCTGTCTCTCCTAACATTGATGCTGTCTCCGCTAGGGAGAGGGGGGACCCCCTTTTCCTATTGCCCTGGCTGGGTCATTGTATAATTCTGGAATGGAAGACAACACTGCCTGTAATTTCTCAATGGTCTTTTTTTTTTTTTTTGGTCATTCTGTTTGGTGGAAACTTAAGGGTTTTGTTGAAGTTGGTGTGGTTGGTCTGCCTCCTTTGAGGCAGCCATATTGACCAGATGTCCTTCAACATATCCTTCTAGTACTGGACCCACAACATGACAAATATGGAAACAAAGATTGCCGCTTACCTGTGAACCAACATTATAGCCTTGCTGAAAATCCTTTATCCTTGATATTTCCTTTCCATTATATTGTATAGTACATTCCTTTTGTTAAATAGGGTTTTTATGGATATCTCAAGTAAACACAAGGAAATATGCAAATGGAGCCATGAACAGCTGGACTATAATGTGATTTTTTCCAAATTAAGTTTGGGTCTGATTTGCATTCGTGGTGTTTCAAAAAAAAAAAAATTGACTCAACAAATTCACCTAGCCCAAAGCTTTTAAGAACAGGTGAATAATTTTTATGTTGACATGAGGTAAATTGTATTTATTCACTTCACTAAGCATTTATTAGGCACTTATTGTATTCTGAGCGTGTGCTAGCTACAGAGAATACTGGGGAGTCTATGTCCTCAAGGAGAATGGAAGGATACAACATGTGCTCAGATAAACAAATATATACCAGAGTAATAAGAGTGAGTGTGTCACTAATAGCTGGAGAGATCCAGAAAGGAACTTAAGCTGAGCCTTGGAAGGACATGGGGGTTCAGAGGAGCAAAGGTGAGGAGGGAAAGCATTCCAATCTTAGGATAGATACTCTGTGCAAAGAAGGCACAGTGGCCAGAAGATAAGATGTTGTGTACAGAGAAGGTAGAATTTGTGAAGGGAATATGCATAATCAGAATGCAAAAGATCTTAAATACCAAACAGGAATTTGTTTTCTCCTAGAAAAGAATAGGGGGGCACCTAGGTGGCGCAGTGGATAGAGCACTGGCCCTGGAGTCAGGAGGACCTAAGTTCAAATCCGGCCTCAGACACTTAATACTTACTAGCTGTGTGACCCTGGGCAAGTCACTTAATCCCAATTGCCTCACCAAAAAAAAAAAAGAGAAGAATGGGAGCCGTTGAAGTTTATTAAGCAGGGGAGTGACATGCTCCAACCTGTGCATTAGGAATATAAATTTGGTAGCTGCATAGAAAATGGGTTGGAAGGAGGAAGCCTAAGAGGACATTTAGAAAGGCTATTGAGGGGCAGCTAGGTGGCACAGGGGATAGAGCACCAGCCCTGGAGTCAGGAGTACCTGAGTTCAAATCCGGCCTCAGACACTTAACACTTACTAGCTGTGTGACCCTGGGCAAGTCACTTAACCCCAATTGCCTCACTAAAACAAACAAACAAACAAAAACCTGAAAGGCTATTGAGGGGGCAGCTAGGTGGCACAGTGGATAAAGCACTGGCCTTGGATTCAGGAAGACCTGAGTTCAAATCCAGCCTCAGATACTTGACACTAGCTGTGTGACCCTGGGCAAGTCACTTAATCCTCATTGCCCTGAAAAAAAAAAGGCTATTGAAATATTCAGTCATTGAAATATTCAGTCAATAAACATTTATTAAGTGCCTACTGTGTACTAGGTACTTGGCTAAATGCCAGGAATACAAAGAAAGGCAGAAGTGTTATAAGATGAAAGTTATGAGGGTTCTAACTAGGGTGGTACCACAGTGAATGAAAAGGAAGATACATAGATAAGAGATTGTGTAAGTAGAAATTACAAGATTTGGCAATTGATGAGATATATGGAGGAAGTGAGGGTAAGGAGGAGCTGGGAGGATACCAGCTTTACGAGCCTAGGTCGCTGAGAAGGTAGGAGTGTCCTAAACTGAAATAGGGAAGTTTAGAAGAGTGGGGGTTGGAGAGAATGATGATGAGTTCTGTCTTGGACATAGCAAGTCTCAGCAATGGGACATGCAGTTTGAGATGTCCAATAGCTTTGCTCACAACGACTACCCTATAAGTGTCACTTAATAAAATGAAAGCAGAACAAGCAGGCATACCATGTGAGGGGTGACCTGATAAGGCATTGGAGGAGAGGTTGGTTTTTAAGATATTTTAGAGAAGAATGATGAAAGAATATCAAAGATCATGAACATAACACACACTCAAAAATGGGGAGGAGTCTAAAAGATATTGGTAACTTCTTGCTCACATACTTGATCATGTCTATAAAATCTTTATGAGAATGGTCAATGACATATGTTGTTCTTGGTGAAAACATGAAAAAAAGAATAGACAATCCTTAGCAAATTTATGTGGTTGTAGCAACCACGTGAATGTATCAATGGTCAGGTCATACCATTTTTCCCATATTCCCTTTTTCTTTGTCCCCCCATGTTCATCCTCTACCTCCACGCCCTGAGGCTACCTTTTTTTTTTTTTGCCATATTTTAATTATATATTTTATTTTTTCCCCGGTTATATAATACAACATTTTTTTTTTTAACATTTGGGTTTTTTAAAGTTTTGAGTTCCAAATTAAGTCCCTCCCTTTTTCCCTCCTCTCCTGGGTCCCTGAGGCAATAAGCAATCAGATACGGGTTATACATGTGCAATCATGTAAAACATTTCAATATTAGTCATTTTTTACAAGATACTTACTCAAAAGAAAAAGAATGAAAATGAAAAATAGAATGCTTCAGTCTGTATTCAAACAATATCACTTCTTTCTCTGGAGACAGTATGCTTCCTCATTAGTCCTTTGGGATTGTCTTGGACCATTGTATTGCTGAGCATAGCTAAGTCATTCACGGTTCTTCATCAAACAATATTGCTGTCACTGTGCACAATGTCCTCCTAGTTCTGTTCCCTTCACTTTGTATCAATTCACTTAAGTCCAGGTTTTTCTAAAATCATCCTGCTTGTCATTTATTTCTTATAACAATACTATTCCATTACAATCATATATCACAGCTTATTTAGCCATTCCCCAGTTGATGGGCATCCCTTTGATTTCCAATTCTTAGCCACCACAAAAAGAGCTGCTATAAATATTATTGCACAAATAGGTCCTTCCCCTCCATTCCCCCCCCCCCCACCTTTTTTTGATGTCTTTGGGATATAAAGCTAGCAGTGGTGTTACTGGATCAAAGGGTATGCACAGTTTTATAGCCCTTTGGACATAGTTCCAAATTGCTCTCCAGAATGGTTGGATCAGTTTACAACTCCACCAACAGTGCATTAGTGTCCCATAGGCTCCCCTTTTGAGGGAATGAATGAATGTAAACGTTTTTATTGTGGGTTTACTATGTGCAAAATACTGTGTTAAGTCACAGGGTGTGGTTGAGCCAAGAGCGGATAGGAAGGAAAAGCTGGTGATAACCTGATGATACAAGTGAAAAAAAGCTAGACAATCCCTTCAGCTCACATTTACAATAGGAGACACCACATCCACTATAGATAGAAAGGCCCAGTGGTCCTTATGGGCCAGCAGAAAGGCAGATGGCCTTCCATCATCTATTTCTATTGATAAAATCACATCCCTTTCGGATACTGAACCAGTTGGCAGTGCCAAGGCATTGGATAGTGAGAATTTCTCTTTCTTGGCATTCACAAGGTATATGCCTACAGAGGAGAGGGCTGTGATACCTACAGAGGGGGTTGCTGGTTCCCCATTTTCTTTGTATCTGAGGAGAGAGGATGGTTAAGGGAGATGGTCTGGACTGCCTGACAACGCAGTCTCCTGAATCTCTTTCAGAGTTCCTTGGATTAGAATGACTTGCCTGTCCATGAATGGCAGTTGCTTGGTGACTGTGTGAGTTAAAGTGTACCCTATACAGTGTTCGGAACCAATGTTTTTAGCTACTTCATTAAATGATCATGAGCTCCCTGAAGAGAGGGACTATCACTCTTGTATCACTGTTGTGTTAGACACAAGGCAGGTCCTCTCTCTCCCCCCCCTCTCTCTCCCCCCCCTCTCTCTCCCCCCCCCTCTCTCTCCCCCCCCTCTCTCTCCCCCCCCTCTCTCTCCCCCCCCTCTCTCTCCCCCCTCTCTCTCTCCCCCCCTCTCTCTCTCCCCCCCCTCTCTCTCCCCCCCCTCTCTCTCCCCCCCCTCTCTCTCCCCCCCCTCTCTCCCCCCCCTCTCTCCCCCCCCTCTCTCCCCCCCTCTCTCTCCCCCCCCTCTCTCTCCCCCCCCTCTCTCCCCCCCCCTCTCTCCCCCCCCCTCTCTCTCCCCCCCCTCTCTCCCCCCCCTCTCTCCCCCCCCTCTCTCCCCCCCCTCTCTCCCCCCCCTCCTCTCCCCCCCCTCTCTCCCCCCCTCTCTCCCCCCCTCTCTCCCCCCCTCTCTCCCCCCCTCTCTCCCCCCCCTCTCTCTCCCCCCCTCTCTCTCCCCCCCTCTCTCTCCCCCCCTCTCTCTCCCCCCCTCTCTCTCCCCCCCTCTCTCTCCCCCCCTCTCTCTCCCCCCCCTCTCTCCCCCCCCTCTCTCCCCCCCCCCTCTCTCCCCCCCCTCTCTCCCCCCCTCTCTCTCCCCCCCTCTCTCTCCCCCCCCTCTCTCTCCCCCCCTCTCTCTCCCCCCCTCTCTCTCCCCCCCTCTCTCTCCCCCCCCCTCTCTCTCCCCCCCCTCTCTCTCCCCCCCCTCTCTCTCCCCCCCCCCTCTCTCCCCCCCCCTCTCTCTCCCCCCCCCTCTCTCTCCCCCCCCTCTCTCTCTCCCCCCCCTCTCTCTCTCCCCCCCCTCTCTCTCTCCCCCCCCTCTCTCTCTCCCCCCCCCTCTCTCTCTCCCCCCCCTCTCTCTCTCCCCCCCCCTCTCTCTCTCCCCCCCCTCTCTCTCTCCCCCCCTCTCTCTCTCCCCCCTCTCTCTCTCCCCCCCTCTCTCTCCCCCCCCCTCTCTCTCCCCCCCCCTCTCTCTCCCCCCCCCCTCTCTCTCCCCCCCCCCTCTCTCTCCCCCCCCCCTCTCTCTCCCCCCCCCCTCTCTCTCCCCCCCCCCTCTCTCTCCCCCCCCCCCTCTCTCTCCCCCCCTCCCCCCAACATATTCTGTATACTCCCCAACATATTCTGTATATATCTTGTTTGTTTGTACAAAATTGTGTGTGATGTTTTCCCCCTCCTTAGACCCCTCCTTAAGAGCAGAGGCGATATTTTGCTTTTCTTTGTATTCTCAGCACTTACCATAGAGGCTGGCCCGTAGTCAGCACTTAATAAATGCTTGTTGATTTGACTTGACTTTTTTGCAGATATAATTTTACTTTCCCCTTCCGTAATCCAGAAAGCTTCTGATTTAGTCTGTTTGGGCTAGTCACAAGAAGCTCATATAATATACAAGTTTTAGGTACAGATAGCACTCAGCAAAATTTGTGTCTCTGCTAAATAATAATCAGCAGCTCCCTTTCAAAATTCACACAAATAAAGGTTTATTTCCCAGCTAGCTCCCAGGAAAAAACTAGTTTCTCATTGAAATTCCGGATGTTGAAGGCTGTCATTAAATGTCTATTGTTCTACTGTAGCTGGGCTGGCTAGCAAGTAGGTGTAACTGCTAGCTGCCAAAGTCCCTTCTCAGAATCCCAGCAATAAACAGACTCCTAATATATCTGCAGTGTCTAATTATGGCTCTAAAAACCAAGTTAAGCCCCAAAGCTTGCAGAAAATATAGAGACTTCCAAGATTAAGCCAGTCTCGACAAACCATAACAGTGATGACTTAATCTTAACCACTGTCAACTACCAGAATATCTCTGTCATTCGTGTCTGTAGATGCTTCTCTATGGATGATGCTGTGAATCACAGTCATGGGATGTAAGAGCTGTAGCTTAGAATTCACAGTTCATTTTATAGATATGGAAACCGAGGACCGGAGAGGAAATAACTTGACCAAGGTCACCCAGAAAGTTGGTAGTTGATCTGGGAGTCTCTTGACTTTGGTCAGTGGCTTCCTACTATCTTCAGGATCAAATACAAAATGCTTTGGCATTCAAAGCCCAAACCTAGCACTGTCCTGCTCTTTCCAGTCTTCAAACTAGTGACACCGGTCTCCTGACTGTTCCACAAACAAAAGACTCCCTCTCTTGGCTCCAAGCGTTTTCTCTGGCCTTCTGACCCAAGCCTGGAACCACCTCCCTCCTCCACTCCAACTACCGACCTCCCTGGATGCCTTTGTGTCCCAACTAAAATCCCATCTTCTACAGGAAGCCTTCTGCGACCCTTCTTAATTCCAATAGTTTCCCTCTGTTGCTTCCTATTGATCCTCTACATAACTTGCTTTGTACTTATTTGTTGGCATGTTGACTCCGCCCATTAAATTCTCGAAGGCAAGGACTGATTTTTGCCTCTATCTGTATCCCCAGTACTTCTCACGGTGCCTGGATTGTGTTAGGTGCTAAATAAATATTGATGGATTGATACTCTAATAGAAATAGAACTCTTCCATTTTTGATAGAATCTGAGTCAGAAGGAGACCATAGCAATCTACTCACTCATCTAGCGCATGAATATGAAAGATTTTTTTTTTCCCAATAGATACTCATCAAGCCTCTTCTCCTTAGTGCTGGAGTGTCCAATCTCTATTGGCTCTGTTTATGAGGTCAGCTGGGAAAGAGACCAAAGGACGTGAGGGTCAGCCCAAGCCCTTTAGTCCTTGCCTGGGTATTGGTTAGAGAGATAGTGAGTCTGTTCCCCTGGGATATGAAACTCATGCTCCCAGTCTTCATTCCCCATGAACCCTAAGAGGAATCTTGGGAAGCAGAGGCAGCTGCTGGGGTTTCAGATCCCTTTTCCCAGGTTTCATAAGCCTTAGATTATAATATAATGTTATAATGTTGTGGGGAATCCCTGGGTCCTTCTCAGGAAGGCAAAGAAATGGGTGTCCGAAGTGGGTAAAGCCTGGAGATTTCTTTAGCATATACTCCAAACCAGAAACTGTTTGGGCAGAGGAAGAGATGCTACCTGGACAGCTCCATCTCTCAGCTAGAGAGAAGCATGGGAGCTTTGGCCATATGGAAGAACTTAGCCATAGGGGTCAGAGTGGTAACCTCTTTCCCTGACACTTAGTCAAGGGGGCTGGGCATGGCCAGGGCTGAATGCTAAATTGGCCTCACAGAGGCCAGGGTACAGGGTACATAGGTCAGGGATGACTGGCTTGGAGTCTTGGTTCTGATATACCAAATAGTCAACCCTGAGAAGGAGGCAAAGGGGTATTGAAGGGCCAAGGCCATTAGGCAGAGCACCCCAGAGGGTTTATTACCATGTGAAGCAGCCCATTCTAATGATGAACAGCAGTAATTGTTGGAAGGCCTGCTGCAATAGTCAAGTAGCATTTATTAAGTGCTTAAGATGTACCATGGGGGGCAGCTAGGTGGCGCAGTGGATAAAGCACCAGCCCTGGATTCAGGAGGACCTGAGTTCAAAGCCGGCATCAGACACTTGACACTAGCTGTGTGACCCTGGGCAAGTCACTTAACCCTCACTGCCCTGAAAAAAAAAAAAAGTTGTACCTAGCATTGAGTTTAGAACTAGAGATATGAATATGGGGAAAGAGTTATGGAGTTGGCATTCTAATGGAGGAGAATAAGACATGAAGGGGGAGCTGAAAAGTGTGGGGGGAGGGTAGGACAGAAGGAGGTACCTGCATGGAGACATAGGCCTGGACAATCTAGAATGGTCATTCTGGGGCTTTTCTCCAGAATCGTTTCTGGGAAGAACTAACCAGTGGGAAAGGACCCTCACATGCATAGCCAGGAGCTAGCTAATGCATTGAAGCTCAATCTAGAGATGCCAAGGAGAGTTCCTCTTTCTCACTTTCACCTAAGTTTTGTCCCTTCTTCTTGTCCTCCCCTATGCCACCAGAGCTGGAGTCAGGAAGACTTTTCTTTCAGAACTTCCTAGCTTGGTGACCCTGGGCAAGTCATTTAACCTTGTTTGCCTCCATTTCCTGAGCTGGAGAAGGAAATGGCAAACCATTGCATGTCTTTGGAAAGAAAACCCCAAATGGGGTCAGGAAGAGTCAGATACGTCTGAACAAGAAAAAGAAACAAGAAACAAGAGAAACAAAAACAAAAAACTACTGTCATGCTGGGAAATCTCTAGCCCAAGTCTCATCTCCTCATTTTGGTGATTCCATCCTCAGAGCCACCATTTTAGGAGGGATTCCAGAATGCTTCTTCTCACTTTGAACTGTCTCCAACTCTCAATGCTTTCCATGAAACATTCAAGTCAATAATAAAGCTTTCCCCCTCAGACCTCGAATAACATGTTTGTGTTCATCCTGGGTCCCACTGCTCTGAAAAGGTGATTTTGTTTTCTTTTTCTTGGGGGTACTGGCCTCCCCTTACTACCTGTTATCTCTTCACCAAGTTATTGATAGAGTAGCCTTCCTCAGTGGTATACTGGTAATGTTTAATAACTGGTCCTCCAAAGGAAAGGGGGGAAAAAAGAGTTCAACCTGTATTACTAACACTTTCTCCATCACTCTCATAATAATAGCTAAAACTTATATAGTACTTACTATGTACTGGACACTATACTAACCACTTTACAATTATCATCTCATTTGAGCCTCACAAAAACCCTAGGAAAGTCAATTTTACAGCTCAGGAAACTGAGGCAGACAGAGGTTAAGTGACTTCTCCAGAGTCACACAGCTAACTGTGACCTGATTTGAACTCCAATCTTCCTGACTCCCTGTGGTACTCTATCCACTGTTCTACCCAGCTGCCCAGTCTAGACTATCGAAAAAACAATCCCTGCTTTGTAGCATTTGCTGATTTCTGAGGTGTAAATGCTCACACTGAAAATTTAACAATTGACAATAACTAGAGCTGGCTCCATCATACCCTGCTCCCCTTCTTTCCAGCTACCTTCTTTTTTTTTTTTTTTTTTTTTTGCGCGAGGCAATGAGGGTTAAGTGGCTCCAGCTACCTTCTTGTGTTGGCTTCCCCCTTTAGAATTTTTTTTTTTTTTGCGGGGCAATTGGGGTTAAGTGACTTGCCCAGGGTCACACAGCTAGTAAGTGTCAAGTGTCTGAGGTCGGACTTGAACTCAGGTCCTCCTGACTCCAGGGCCAGTGCTCTATCCACTGTGCCACCTAGCTGCCCCCCCCTTTAGAATTTAAGTTCCTTGGGGTCAAAGATTATCTTGCTTTCTTTTATCTGTATCCTCAGACTTGGCACAGTGCCTGACATACAGTAAGTGCTTAATAAATGTTCTATCCATCTATTAACTCTGGAGTCTGAATCTCACTCTCCCCAATTCTGATGATTTCTAACGAGTCTCTTCTCCATCCTGAGTTTTGGTTTCCTCATCTGTAAAATAAGAATTCTGAAACATATGGCCTCCAAGGTACTGTCCAGAATGGACATCTAATAACTATGAAATTTCTTTCTGATATCAACCCCAAATCTGTTTCCTTGTCACTTCTACCCATTGGTCCCAATTCTGCCTGATGCATCAAATGCATAAGCAACACATCACCTCTTAGCAAATATTTGAAGGCACTTTTACTTCACCCTTTAGCCATCTCTTCTCTGGGTTAAACAACCCCTATGCCACCAACAATTCCTCACGTTGCATAAATCCTAGACTCTTTTGCTCTTTGGGATGGACCCCGGCTCATCAGTCTACTTTCCTAGCAGGGATGTTTTTTCTGGTGAGTTTGAAAATGTTAGCAAATTGCCAAGATTCTAGGGATGCAGCTTAACCACTCTTGGACCACAAGTGATCTATTGCAGCTGAATTATGACTGATAAGGGCTCCATTGTAGACAAGTTACTCATACACCTTTATCAGTACTTTGCACTGATCAGAAGGTGGGGACCCATCAGCTCAATCTGCTTTTTATCCATGTTTTTTCACTTGACTGAGGACCATTTACTCAAAGCACAAATGAAGCCTTAAATGTGACAATGAAAACAATGAGTCAGTCGGATTGCCTTTTACAGAGAAGCTTAACCCTTAGCATTCAGCCTTTTAAGTGAAAGTACAAGTAGTTTCATTTGTTTTCATCCCATTAGCAGAAAGACAATGAGTTCATGCAATATTGCCCATCTTGATGCTTCTTTGGTCAAGGTGCAGAAGGAGAAAATTTCCTCTCTGACCCTAGCTGGCTAGGTAGTTCTCAACTATCCAGATGCTGTGTGATTGAATTAAAGGTTACCGGATATTCATCTTACACCGAAAAGGCATAGATCAGTCTTAATTAGTTTCTTCCTCTCACTCTCCCTCTCTCTGAAAGGGGGAGGTAAGTCCGTTTTCTTGATGTCTTTCATTTTTACATTACGTATATTTACAGATCACCCCCACATTGTGAGCCTTTTGTAACAAAGTAGGACAGTTAAATAAACTACAGTTGAATAAAACACAGTGACCTCATCTGTAAATGTATGCACCATTTGACATTTGTAGTATCACACACATACCTCTATATTTTTATAGTGAAGAGAAATCTATTTTCTCTCCCTTTTACCCTCATCCCATTGGGGAAAATAAAGAAAAGAAAAAACCAAATTTCTTATAACAAATATGCATGCTCATAAAAACACATTTCCCCCAATGGCTGTACACGTACACATACATAAATTTCATTTCAGTTGTGTCCAAATATTCATGACCCCATTTGGCAAAGATAGTGGAATGGTTCACCATTTCCTTCTCCAGCTCATTTTACAGATGAAGAAACTAAGGTAAACAGGGTTAAGTGACTTGCCCAGGGTCACACAGCTAATGTCTAAGGCTTGATTTGAACTCGGGTCTTCCTTGACTCCAGGCCCAGCACTCTATCCACTGAGCCACCTCACTGATATATGTGTGTGTATAAATTCTATCTATCACTTCGTTATTTTCAAGCCTCGAAAACTCTAGAGAAAAGGATAACTACCTTCATTTTTTGAGATTTTAGGTGACCCAGAGAAGCCAATCTCATGTTCCCAAACTTTAATCTAGGAATATCATAGAATCATAATTTGTATCTAGAGTGAAAAGTTGCAACTTAGATGTCCTCCGGTCCTGGAGATGGTGAGCAGAGAACCCAGGTTCTCTGACTCCAAATTCAGTAGTCTTTAAATAAAATCAAACTTTAAAAAAACCATTAAGTGGGGCAGCTAGGTGGCATAGTAGATAAAGCACCGACCCTGGATTGAGTAGGACCTGAGTTCAAATCCAGCCTCAGACACTTGACACCTACTAGATGTGTGACCCTGGGCAAGTCACTTAACCCCCATAGCCCTGAGGGGGGAAAAAAGATTTAAGTTCAGTCGTTTTCAGTCATGTGCAACTCTTCATGACCTTATTTGGGGTTTTCTTGGCAAAGATGCTGCAGTGGTTTGCTGTTTCCTTCTCCAGCTCATTTTACAGATGAGGAAACTGAGGCAAATGAGATTGTGACTTGCCCAGGGTCACACAGCTAGTATCTGAGGCCAGATTTGAATTCAGGAAGAAGAGTCTTCCTGACTCCAAACCTGGCACCCTATCCACTGTGGCACTACCTAGTACAGAGAGAGCATCTCTATAGGCAAATTCCAAGACTTTTATTTACATAAGCATTACTATCTACCGTTAAAGTACTTGAATTGTAAGTGTAGTCCCTGTTTGAAAATATTTTAATTATGCCACATAAACTGGGTTGTATAATATCCAGAGTCCCTAATGAGCTTCTTAGCAGGTCAAGTTGTTTAAAATAATATCTTAAATAGTGTTTAAAATATGTTTAAGTGTTTAAAATAATCTTTCCCACTGAGCAGTTCTCAGCTCTTCTTGTCACTTCTTTTTGTCCTATAAATGATGCTGTGGCACCAATAATGTGATTTGAGTGGATTGATTAACTTCACTGGGCTGCAGTTCCCTTATCTGTAACTTGAGAGTTGGACTAAGTATCTCTAAGTTCTCTTCTGAATCTAAAATTGCATATGTGTATATATGAGACAGATTGGTTAGGCATTTAAATGACATCATCAAATATAAAATACGTGATTGATATCATTAAAGAATCTTAATCTCCTGGCTACACAAAATGATATATTCCTTTTCATCTTTTGATGAATAACTCTTCCTTCGTTTTACCCTGAAAAACAAATTCAAAAAAGAAATTATTTGATGTTCTCTGTTCATTCATTTGGGGGCAGCTAAGTGGCACAATGGATAGAGCACTGGGTTTGGAATCAGGAAGATACATCTTCATGAGTTCAAATCCACCCTCCGAAGCTTAATGGCTGTGTGACCCGGGGTACTGTTTGCCTCACTTTTCTCCTCTTAAAATAAGCTGGAGAAGGAAATGGCAAATCACTCCAGTATCTTTGCCAAGAAAACCGCAGATGGAGTCACAAAGAATTGGACACAAGTAAAAATGATTCGACAACAACATTCATCCATTTAAATGACCCACTCTATAAGGATCTTTAGTTGTTTTTTTTTGGGGGGGGCAGGGAAGGGGTTAATCAGACCTGTGATTTCAATGGTACATGGAAGTCCCAATCAGAAAACTCCCTCCATCAATGCAGATCAGCATCTGCTTCTCTGCAATTCTGTGTTAGTACCATGCCTAGATGGTAGGTGCTTATTAAGAGTGTATTGAGGGGCAGCTAGGTGGCGCAGTGGATAGAGCACCAGCCCTGGAGTCAGGAGGACCTGAGTTCAAATCCAACCTCAGACACTTGACACTTACTAGCTGTGTGACCCTGGACAAGTCACTTAACCCTCATTGCCCCGCAAAGAAAACAAAACAAAACAAAAGAGAAAAAATAGTTTATTGTTTGATTGATTAATAATTTTCCTTTACTTACATGAAACTCCTTGAATACCTCAGGGATCTATGATTTTGTCATTTCCCTGTTGGATTTTCTCTCTGGCAACAAAAATTTCAACCCCTCCATAATTCAAGAAATCATCTTTGAGATTCGTTGTGTTGGTGGAGGGGAGGAATCATCACCCTATTGATGAGCTATTCTCCAAACTAAGCTAAGCTGATCTTCAAAAACATTCTTCTAGCCCTTCACTGTACTTGGAGCTTCTCTATCTGGGTAAAACCCACCAGAGTATGGGCCTCACTGGCATAGCCAGTGTATATAGGCCTACATGCTACAAACCTCAAATACCAAATATAACACAAGGTGGTATCTTTGCTAAGGATGAAGTTTGTGGTGAAATTTAACAGCTAACTTTTGAACACTTCAGGAAGGCTCTGACTGCAAATTTCAGGCAATTGGCCAAAACATGGCACATTCCATCAAAACGGTTTTTTAGTGTAGATGGACCAAAGAAATGCAATTATTTGACTTAATTGTATCTATTTTCTCTGACTCGTCAAACCAGTTTGCATGTGTGGACAAAACTTGAGAAAAGTTGCTATTTTAAATATTACCTTTTAATGACAATAATAATAACTAGCATTTGCATACCGCTTTTGCAAAATGTTTTGCAAATATCACCACACTTTATCTTCACAACAACCTTGGGAGGTTGGTGCTATTATTATTCTCATTTTTACAGATGAGCAAACTGAGGGATCAGGTAAGTTGGTAAGTACATCTGAGGTGGGGTTTGAAGTCAGGTCTTCCTGACTCCAAGGTCAAATGCTTTATCTCCTGTGAAACCTAGCTGATTGTAAAATCTACAAGGCTTTATCCATTCTTTGCAGGACCTCTTGCTGCATCTCTTCTATATTCTGAAGCATGATGAGAACATGATGCAGTTATATGCATTTTTGTCGATCAATAATGTGCCAGGCACTGTTCCTTGGGTACAAAAAAAGGCCAATTCCACCACTCAAAAAAAACCAAAACAAAACCCTAGCCTGGGGCAGCTAGGTGGTGCAGTGGATAAAGCACCGACCCTGGATTCAGGAGGACCTGAGTTCAAATCCAGCCCCAGACACTTGACACTTACTAGCTATGTGACCCTGGGCAAGTCACTTAACCTTCATTGCCCTGCAAGCAAACAAACAAACAAACAAACAAAAAACCCTAGTCCTACCTTCAAGGATCATACATTCTAATGAGGAAGACAACATGTAAATAATACATGATAAAGATGACTTACAATTGAATCCCTACTTCTCTGAGGTTCATAGTCTGCTTTTGGAGTCCCTATAACTGTAAACTTACCTCACATTTACTCCACGGGATAGGAGCATGTTTCTTGGTCCCCTGTGACATCCTTGCTCTGAAAGATTCACTGTTTCTTGCCTGGACCCCTCCTTTGCGTTTCTGAAGTAGAAAGGGCATTGTATTTCTTCTTTACCAGTCTCCTCAGTTCCTTGCCTGTTTTCAAAAGCACTAGCTTTGAATGACTTTTTCTTGGCCTTTCCTGAGGGGGCCTGCTTCCTTTCTCTCTCCCACCTTCATTTCTACCCATTCTCATTTTACCTTCCAACCTCAGCCAATACCCAGTCCCCAAATTTCCTTCCCTTAACATCATTTGGCAGGGGTTTTGTCTTCTGATTTATGCCAGAGATCATCCAGCTGTTCTCTTAGATAAGGGACCCTGGCATGAAACATCTGACAAGTCAGTCTCCTCCTCCTTTCTGGCCCCCATTTCTCTGTAGAATCAAAGAAGAAAAATAATCTTTCCCCAAAATAGCTCTGACATCAACCCTTAATATGCTGAATTTCCTAAACAGTTCCCAAGACTATCTCTGCTGTTCTGTCTGTTCAGAAACACAAGTATGATATTTATACAGCATTTAGTCAAACTAAATAGAGTTTCGAAAAAAGTATGAAAGGCCATGTTATAGGAAAGCAATATGAAATGCTTGGCAGCTAGTTGGAGTCATTAATATGCAACAACATGTACAGTTGCTATTTCCTAAATAGAAAGCGTATGTGGACCAAAATCATTTAAAAACTGATTTAAAAGGTCAGGTCAGAGAAATGAACCTCAGGGGAACAGGAAGGTGAAATACGGAGACTCTAAAAGTAGGATTTTAATATCCTGTTTGTTAAGTAAATATTTAATGAATAGTTATTATGGAAAAGGTGCTGTGCTATATATATACACTGGGAGGGATGCAGAGATGAGTAAGCTACAATCTACACCCACATACACACACACATACGTACCTCCTCCCCCATCTCTACCCCCCACCCCAGAAACTTTTAACTTAAAAGGTGTGAAGATGTCAGTCAACAAACATTTATTAAACACTTCCTATGTGCCACCCATTCTCCTAAGGGTTGGTGATTCAAAGAAAGGCAAAAATGAGACAGTGCCTCAAGGAGCATCCATTCTGATTGGGGAGACAACCTGTTAATATATAGTTACAGAGTCATGCAGTTATAAATGTAAGGCACTAGGGGGCAGCTAGGTGGCACAGTGGATAAAGCACCAGCCCTGGATTCAGGAGGACCCAAATTCAAATATGGCCTCAGACACTTGACACTTACTAGCTGTGTGACCCTGGGCAAGTCACTTAATCCTCATTGCCCTGAAAAAAATTAAAAATAAAAACAAAATAAATGGAAGGCACTAGTAGTTGGGGAGGACCAGGAAAGGTCTAGTGAAGAAGGACATTTCAGCTGTCTTGAAGTCAGGGAAACCAAAGCTGAGGTAAGGGGGCAGAGCCTTCCAAGCATGGGTGACAATCGGGTCAAAGGGACAGAGCTGGTAAGAGGAGTGTCTTGTTAAGAAATGAAAGGTGGGGGCAGCTAGATGGCGCAGTGGATAAAGCACCAGCCCTGGATTCAGGAGGACCTGAGTTCAAATCTGGCCTCAGACACTTGACACTTGCTAGCTGTATGACCCTGGGCAAGTCACTTAACCCCCATTACCCCGCAAAAAAAACCAAACAAACAAACAAAAAAAGAAATGAAAGGTGGGCCCACATAGCTGAATCAAAACGTGTGCTCAGAAGATGATATAAGAAGAAAGGAAAGTTAGGAAGGTGCGGGTTATAAAGAATTTTCAGTGCCAATTCTAGAGCTGAACGTTGAGCAGAACCATGATGGTCACATCTACATGTAAGAAAAGTCATCCTGACGGCTAAGTGGAAGATGGGTTGGAGTTCAGAGATACTGAAGGCAGGGAGATCAGTTAGAAGGTTATTGCAGTTGGGGCCACTAGGTGGCGTACCAGCCCTGGAGTCAGGAAGACCTGAGTTCAGATCCAGCCTCCAGCACTAGCTTCTTGACCCTGGGCAAGTCACTTAAACCTGATTGATTGCCTCAAAAAAAAAAAAAAGGAAGAGGAAGAGAAAGAGGAAGAGGAAGAAGACAACAAAGATGACTGCTATTGCAGTAGACAGTGAAGTGAGAGGTAATGATGACATGAACTAAGGATTGGTTGTATGAGTAGAGAGAATGGAATGTATGTGAAAGATGTTGTATCAGTAAGAAGCCCTAAAAAGTCCTGGATTTGGATGGAATCAAAGGACAAGGGATCGAATCCAATTTCTGCTGCTTACTATCTGTGTGACCTGGAGCAAATCACTCAAACTTTGTGTCTCAGTTTCCTCATCCATAAAATGAGAAGGTTGGATTAGATACTCCCCAAGGTCCGCTCTGGCTCTAACACCATGATTTTATAATGGACTGTTACCATTTTTTTGTTTTGTTTTGTTTTGTTTTCTTTGCCAATTTGCAGGGGAGGAGGTGAAACTTCAGAATTGTTTTAATTTCCATTGATCTTATAATTGGTGATTTGGGGCATGTTCTCAAATGGTCATTAAGGGCTTGTGGTATCTTCATTTGAATTTTTTTTTCTTTTGACTCTGTTGAGGAATAAGGGCTGCTAGTGCTATATATCTCTGTCAGTTCTTTGTCTTGGAAATGAGAATTCCATCAATGACATACAATGCAAATATTGTCCCCACTGGACAGTTTCTCTTAGCCTATATGGATTTGAGGTTCTTTTTCTTTTTTTTTTTTTTTTAGTGAGGCAATTTGGGGTTAAGTGACTTGCCCAGGGTCACATAGCTAGTAAGTGTTAAGTGTCTGAAGCTGGATTTGAACTCAGGTACTCCTGATTCCAGGGCCGGTGCTCTATTCACTGCGCCCCCTAGCTGCCCCTGAGGCTCATTTTTAATTTCATGTCATTGAACTTGTGCGTTTTGTCTTTTATGACTACCTTTATCCCTTGGTCAAAAGAGGCAAAGTGAGTCATAACAATAAATAATAATGATAATATATTTACATAGTGCCTACTTTGTGGCCTGCACCGTGCTAAAAGATTTACAGATGTTATCTCATTTAATCGTCAGAACAACTTTGATAGGTAGATGCTATTATTATCCACATTTTACAGTTGAGGAAACTGAGGCAGACAGGTTAAGTGATACCCAAGATCTCACAGCTAATAAGAATCTGAGGCTGGATTTGGACTGAAGTCTTCCTGACTCTAGGCCTAGTCAGTTAATAGGCTGCATCACTTAGCTAGATGTGAGGAAAGATCACTATAACCAACCCCACTAACTTAAAAATAATTTACTGTGGGGGCAGCTAGGTGGCGCAGTGGATAGAGCACCAGCCCTGGATTCAGGAGTACCTGAGTTCAAATCCGGCCTCAGACACTTAACACACACTTACTAGTTATGTGACCCTGGGCAAGTCACTTAACCCCAATTGCCTCACTAAAAACAAAAAACAAAACAAAAAAAAAATAATAATTTACTGTGTCATCATCTACAATTTTTTTAATTTTTTTTTTTTTTTAGTGAGGCAGTTGGGGTTAAGTGACTTGCCCAGGGTCACACAGCTAGTAAGTGTTAAGTGTCTGAGGCCGGATTTGAACTCAGGTACTCCTGACTCCAAGGCCAGTGCTCTATCCACTGTGCCATCTAGCTGCCCCAGTATCATCTACATTTATGAAGGGTTAACAGTGTCACTGTCACATGTGAACAACACACTGTCATTCAAATACAAAATAACACAAAGCACCAACATAATTTAAACCTTCAATTACAAACCTAACTACAAAATGCATACGACAGGATTCCTAATCCCTCCTTTCCTTCCTCCCCCACAAGAAGTGTTCCTGGACCCTTTCCAAAGACAAAGTACATGTTGTTTTCCCTGCACAGTAAGAAATTTCTTAACACAAAAGGCCAATCTAAAGGGTCCTAATCCTTTTCAAGGAAGGTAGCTGCTACCTCTGTACAATTTAATCCTCACTTTCGGCAAGATTCTGGAACCTAAAAAGGAAAAAATTAAAAATTAAAAAAAGGAGGCATTATCTTGGCTAAAATAATAAAAAGGAACTATGGTCTCACATACGGGAACATCTCAAACCTCTGGACAAGAAAGCTGTTTTAGAATTCTCAACTCTGGGGAAATGACCATAAATACAGACGTTTCTATTATCAATATTATTCTATTATATTATTGTTGATATTTCCTATCAGCAAGCATTCATTAAGCTCTACACTCCAGCCAAAATTGGATTTTTAGTTTGTTTGTTTGTTTCCTGAATAGGACATTCCATCTCCTATCTCCAGGCCTTTGAACAGAACAGCCAGCAAAGCTGGAATTCTCTCCCTAATCACCTCTACCTCTAGGCCCCGGGGCTCTGTTCAAGCCTCAGTTCTAGGGGTAATGCCTTCAAAAGGCTTTTCTTGATTCACCCAGTTTCTGCCATTCTTCTCCCTATTCATTCTATAATATATGTATACATACATATAGAGGTATACATTATACATAAATGTTTTAAATATAAATGATATATGCTTTTTTCTACATGTATAATTTATATATGCTACTATAGTCCAATACTAGATGTATGTATATTATTATGTAAATATAATATAAATTATATGTGCTAATATATACACAAGTATACATAGATATACATATATTATATAAAGATATATATATCTAAGAGATGCTGTGAAGGTATAAAACTCTAAAAAGTGCTAGGTCTGGAGTAAAAGAACATGGGATTCAGACACTTAACACTTACTAGCTGTGTGACCCTGGGCAAGTCACTTAACCCCAATTGCCTCACTAAAAAAAAAAAAAAAAAAAAAAGAACATGGGATTGAATTCCAGCTCTGCTCCTTATTATTTGTGTGCCCTGGAGCAAGTCACTTAACCTTTATGGGTATCGGCTTATATACATATTTATGTGTGTATACACATAGATATGCACTCATCCCTAATCACATATACATATATACATATACACACATGGTATATAGACACTTGTATGTTATAGAAGTATATGTACTTTTTATATATGTGGGTGGGTATATTCTGTGAATATATTATATAATATATAAAACCCTCATTTGATTCATCCATCCTCATTAACTTGTCCTCTATCTCAACTCCCTTTCATTGGGAAGCCATTGCCAGTTGTCTTGACCTAAGTCTTACCACTAGACTCCAGTGACTGAGAAGAGAGTGAGACTGATGACTTTGCAAAACTCTGCCTCCCTTAAATCCAAATCACTTCAAGTCAAGACATCTCCCTCCTGATGTCATTGTATTATTGTGGGCAGAGCTTGTGACCTGGGTGGGGGTGGGGGGCTAACTCACCCAAAGAATTGGAGGCTGACTGCAAATTTTATAAAATAGAGATATTTATCAAGAGAGAGGGACATATGGCTGGGAGAGAGTTATGATGGAGACTGTCTCTCTGAATAGAAAGAGTTCACCTTTTATACAGTTTTAGACAAAGAAGTCTTCGTTCCAAGAGTAATGAGATTGCAAAAATTACCAATAAGAGGGCATTGGGATGAGGCATCCGGGGATCAAGTATTGTACACATCTTGCTGATGTGCAAAAACTTCCATATCTCAAACATATGGAACTTGCATATCATCCTTGCAGACCTTAATATGCTTATCAGTGTTTACACCATAGATGGAATTGTCTCTAAACATCCCAGGGTCTACATGACCCCTGGTCTATATGTCCTGACAACATCACATTCCTGAGATATGAGACAGACTTGTTTTTTCTGGAATCTTTGGTTTCAATGTCTAAACTTTAAAGGATTCCTTAGGGGTTAGGGTCTTTGGGGTTTGTTAAGGTCTCTAGCCCACCACAATTACTCCTCTTCAAGAACAAAGGATGAACAACAACAATTCTTTTCATTGCTAAACTCCTTCAGAAACCATCTATGGGGGCAGCTAGATGGCACAGTGGATAGAGCACCAGCCCTGGAGTCAGGAGTACCTGAGTTCAAATCCGGCCTCAGACACTTAATACTTAACTAGCTGTGTGACCCTGGGCAAGTCACTTAACCCCAATTGCCTCACTAAAAAAAAATTTTTTTTAATTTTAAAAAAGGAACCATCTATAATCAGTATCTCCATTTCCTTTCCTCTCACTTCCAACTTCATCATTCAACTGAAACTGCTCTCTCCAGTTACCACTAATGTCTTAATTTCCATATCTAATGGCCTTTTCTCAGTCTTCCTCCTTCTTGACCTTCCTGTAGCCCTTGGCACTATTGATAACACTCATCTCCTTCACACTATTTTATTTTTCAGTTTTCATGACATCATTCTTTCCCTGGTTCTTACCTATCTGACTCTTAGTTCTCTTTTATTGCATCTTTATTCAGGCCACACCCACCTATTCAAATCACACATGGGGCAGCTAGGTGGTACAGTGGATAAAGCATGGGCCCTGGATTCAAGGGGACCTGAGTTCAAATCTGGCCTCAGATACTTGACACTAGCTGTGTGACCCTGGGCAAGTCACTTAACCCCAATTGCCCTGCCAAAAAAAATAAATAAAAATCCATTGGAGCTGATATCACCAAGGAAAATAATATAGTAAGAGAAGAGAAGGCTCAGGATGGGGCTATGGGGAATATAGGGATTAAAGGGTTCAATTATCATCTCTCTACACATGAGTCTCAAAACTATTCAGCCTTAATTCTCTCCTGACTTCTATCTAGCCTCAAAAAAAAAAAAAAAAAGATGTAAAGGATATCAGAGGATATTATCAGTTTAAGTGGATGGGGTGAGAGAAAAGACTATATTTGGACTCTTCTCGGAGCCCTAAAGGCAGAGAGAGTGAGTCTGGTTTCAGGCCAACAGCTTTATGGCAGCCCCCCCCCCCAACCTCCCAGCAGGGGGGCACACTGAGGCTTTGAGCCTGGGCCTTAGGCCCTGAAGAAGGGCCTGGGTTTTGTGGGAGTGGGGCTGGGCTGGGAGTTCACCTTGAGGAGCCAAGGTCATCCCCATGTGATTTGGAGCTCAAGCCCTGACTTGAGTTTTGTTTTGAAAGATTATGTTTACACAAGCACTGTTTAGTGGAGAATGGGGACATTCTTACTCCAGCATAGGGTTGGGGCCTAAGGCGGCAATCTGATTGGTGGGTCAACAGAGAAATCTGATTGGTCAAACCCCAAGACAGGTTGGTTGTTTTTTTCTTGAAGAGTTGTGTATGTTAACACAGTATTGTTCTGAAGGGAAGCCAACACTCTCGCCCAGAATAGGTTAAGGCCTGGTATCATAGTTTGTAAAATCTGATTGGTTAACTGGTATCACCTGATGGGTTTTTAGGCTGTTACTGTTATTCTGTATAAATAGCAACTGTAATAACTGAAATGTAAATGAGTGGTATCAAAAGGCCTTAATGTGATTGGTCAGAGGGGACCCCTTGAGGGGTATAAATAGAGGTGAGGGACCTCACTTCAGGGCACTCTCCAGCACATTCAGAAGAGTGCCCATCTTTTTTTTTGGGGGGGGGTGAGGCAATTGGGGTTAAGTGACTTGCCCAGGGTCACACAGCTAGTAAGTGTTAAGTGTCTGAGGCCGGATTTGAACTCAGGTCCTCCTGAATTCAGGGCCGATGCTCTATCCATAGCACCACCTAGCTGCCCCAAGAGGTGCCCATCTTTGAGAAGATGAATAAAGCCTTCACTCACCAACTGCTGCCTGCTTGGGATTTTTGAACAGTGACCTGCTAGCAACACTAGGGCTGCCAACACTTGAGCTACCAACACTAAAGCTATGCAACAGGAAGAGTGGTTAGCTGCGTTTCTAACAGGCGTAACTTGATCCTTTACTCAATCGATCTCACCCTTTCGCTTAGTTAACATCTCTTTCATTAGAACTCATACCACTTAACTCATTATTAGTTCAGGGCTGTGATAATTGCCTCCTAACTGGTTTCTCTGCTCTTCTCTCTTCTTCCATCCGTTCTTCTTACAACTAGAAGCAGTAAGGTGGTACAGTGGATAGAGCGCTGGACAAAGCTGAGAAGACCAAAAATTCAAGTCCAGTCTCACACACCAGTTGTGTGACCCTGGACAAATGACTTAACCTCTGTTTGCCCCAGTTTCCTCAAATATAAAAGCAAGATAATGACAGCCCTTACCTTACAGGGTTATTGCGAAGATCACATGACCTAATATTTGAAAAGCATTTAGCACAGTGCCTGGCACATAACTGAAGCTATGTAAATGCTTTCCTTTCCCCTTTCCCTTAAAACTGGCCCCCAATCTTCCTAATTCCTAACCACCTCATTCTATTGCTCCAAATTTTTCAGTACCCACAAAATGAAATACAAATTCCCTAGCCCAGCTTTTTCCCTAGAACCAAACTCCCCTTCTGGCTTCATTCCTTTTTTTCTTTTCTTTTCTTTCTTTCTTTCTTTTATTTTTTTTGGGGGGGCAGGGCAATGAGGGCTAAGTAACTTGTCCAGGGTCACAAAGCTAGTGAATGTCAGGTGTCTGAGGCCACATTTGAACTCGGGTCCTCCTGAATTCAGGGCCAGTGCTTTATCCACTGTGCCACCTAGCTGCCTCTAGCTTTATTTCTTGGCATTCTTCTTTCAGCAAATAGATTGTTACCCAATATCTTCCAGGCATCCTCTATTTCAGTACATACTCACCAGGCATCCCTCACTCCTGGAATTAATTTCCTCTTCATCTCTACCTTTAGAAGTCTTTCTTTTCCTTTCTCTGCTTCAAGTGGCATCTTCTCTATAAAGCCTTCCTCCTTCCCATCCTTCAATTAAATGTCCTTTCTTTCTTCAAATTTTCTTAGAGCACTTAATCTGGATCTCTCCTTTGCTGCCCAATCACATTCTACTTAGGGCATTTAACCTCATAATGAGTCATTTCCTACCCCACCCCCACTCCAAGACTTGCAAACTCCTAGGAGGAAATAAAAAGTTGTCACTTCATATCAGAGTTTAGCACAGCCCTTGGTCTGTGTTTAATGGATGTTCACTACTAAAGTGAATTTCATCCAATAGTAGGCCCAGCTTGATTTCAGTGTTGAGTGCTATATCTGTGGAAGTGAAGGCCAAAGTAGATTTTGTCTTCTGTCTTTTTGTTAAGTTTTGTTGTTTTGTTTTACCTTCTCTTTAAGATAAACTCACCAAAGGCAGAAGAATCTGCTCACTTTCCTCCTAAACACCCTCCTAGGAAATTCCCATACCATGGAGGAAGTATTCAATGAATAATCCTTTGACTACTAGTAAAAGATTCCTTAGCCAAGGACAATAAATCAAAAAGATTTTCTACATTCTTTGATACAATAGTTTGGTTCTCTCAAATATACTTAAAAATGAAGAGAGAAATAATCCTCAATAACTAGAGCCAGCAAAAATATTTTGTACAGCTTTTTAGAAAGCAATGAAGACTAGATGGCACAGTGGTAAAGCACCGGCCCTGGATTCAGGAGGACCTGAGTTCAAATCCAGCCTCAGATACTTGACACATACTAGCTGTGTGACCCTGGGCAAGTCACTTAACCCCCATTGCCCTGCAAAAAATAAAATTAAATAAATAAATATATATATATTCTATATATAAAATAAATTACCAACCCATAACCAAATAATAAATTTGTAGGATATATATGAATCAATTGTCAGAACCCTAGATTTGAATCCAGGAATGCTTGGAGGCCCAAGGTCTAATTTTTTTTCCAAGTTCTTAAAGTGAATTCGCCCTCACTTTTTCAACTTCAACACCTAGAAAATGGAATTCACTAAATAGAGATATGTACCTTCCTCAAATAAGGCTGCCCATAAAACTCCTTTAAAATTGAGAGTGCATAGGTTAGATAGCCTTGTCAAAGATTCTATAGAACTTCTCAGGAGACAGACCCAAAAGGATCTATCTCGACAGGTTAGAATAAGTTGAGTCCAATAAGATGAAATGGGTCTTCAGCAATACACTATTGGGTCTTTTTCCCCAAAGAGATCATAAAAAAGGGAAAAGGACCCACATGTACAAAAATATTTATAGCTACTCTTTTTGTGGTGGCAAGGAATTGGAAATTGAATGGCTGCTCATCAATTGGGGAATGGCTGAACAAGTTGTGATATATGAATGTAATGGAATTCTATTGTGCTGTAAGAAATGATGAGCAGACAGATTTCAGAGAAACCTGGAAGCACTTGAATGAACTGATGAGTGAGATGAGCAGAACCAGGAGAACATTGTACACAGTATCAACAACATTGTGTGAAGATCAACTGTGATAGACTTGAGTCTTCTCAGCAATACATGGTACAAGATAGTTCCAAAGGACTCATGATGGAAAAGGCTCTCCAAATCCAGGGAAAAAAAAAGAACTGTGGAATATGGATGCAGATTGAACCATACTATTTCTTTTGTTTTTGGTGCTGTTGTTTTTCTTTTTTGAGGTTTTTCCTTTTTGCTCTGATTTTTCTCTTATAATATGACTAATGCAGAAATATGTTTAATATTATTGTACATATATAACCTATATCAGATTACTTGCTGTCTTGGGGAGTGGGGGGAGGGAGGGAGAAAATTTTGAAACTAGAAATCTTATAAAAACAAATGTTGAAAACTATCTCTACATGTAACTGGAAAATAATAAAATACTTTTATAATTTTTTTTAAAAGATGAAATGGGTCTTTTCAGGGAAAGGAAAAATGTAGAGTTCTATACATGGGTTCAAAAAATTAACTTCATAAGTACTGAAAGGGAGACAAGGCTATATAACAGTTCCTCTATTTTTTAAAGCCCTGGGAGTTCCAATGGAGCACAACCTCAGTATGATTTAATAATGTGATTATGGCACCCCCAAAAAACTAATGTGATCCTAAACTGCATTAAGGAAGGCACAGTGTCCAAAATGAGGAAATATTTTGTGTTGGTCTTGCCCCAATTTGTGTTCAGTCCTGAACACCTCGTTCTAAAAAAAGACTAGAGCGTATCCACAGGAGAACATTTGTCCATTGCGGAAGTTGCTTGAGAGAAGCATTCCTTATACTTCCCACTCTGGGAAGAAGTCCAAGTATATGAACCCCAAAAATGAACCTTCAGTAACATGTTACTTCTTATAACTTTATAGATGTTAAGAAGATGTTGACAATTTCCTGGTAATTTTCTGCCATGTAGTTTCCCCCAAAAAAAAGTTTTTGGTCTCTTTTAAAAACTATTTTCAGGGGGCAGCTAGGTGGTGCAGTGGATAAAGCACTGGCCCTGGATTCAGGAGAACCTGAGTTCAAATCCGGCCTCAGACACTTGACACTTACTAGCTGTGTGACCCTGGGCAAGTCACTTAACCCCCATAGCCCTGCAAAAAAAAGATGTATATATGTATATACACACACACACACATACATATATATATACACACATATATGTGTATATATATGTGTGTGTATACATATATATGTGTGTATATATATATACTTTTTTTTTTCAGGCAGCTCCTTCCAGCTTTGTTCAACTGTTCTTTAAAATGTGTCTCTTGGGGGGCAGCTAAGTGGCACAGTGGATAAAGCACCGGCCCTGGATTCAGGAGGACCTGAGTTCAAATCCAACCTCAGACACTTGACACTTAGTAGCTGTGTGACCCTGGGCAAGTCACTTAACCCCCACCGCCCCACCAAAAAAAAAAATAAATAAAGTATAAAATGTGTCTCTTGAAGCTCCTCTTGTTTGGGACATCCCCAATGGAACATCCCCCTTTTTTATCTTAGCCTCATTATTTCTTAGCAACAGATTTTTCAGATAAGGAAAATCTATATCATTTTGATCTGTCCCCTTGACAAAATTTTCTCACTAAACTCATTTTAATATGGAGTGAAGGTTAGAAAACTTTTCCAGAACTAACTAGCAATTAACTTACCACAATTTCTTTGTCTGTAATCAATTCTTTCCTTTCTTGGCATTTTTTTAAATATAATATTATTATTGGTGGTTTTTGTCTCTGCTCTCCCACTCACAAATAAAGCAGCAATATTTGGTAGACTTATTTTGTAATCCTCATAAAAGAACACTCTTTTTTAGATCCCCACAGATATGCCAAGAATATTATTCATACTTACTGCTTCTCAAGAGAAGTTTCATGTTTAAACCTATTTCGGTGCCCGCTTGTTAGTCTAAATTAGAAGCTAAAAGTTCAGCTGGATTTTGAGATAAGTTAAAATCATAAACACAGTTATTTAGATTTGTTTAGGTTTCTAAACAAGGCTCTGAGGATGGGAAATGGGAATTGTTACCTTATTGATCATCTGTGTGGTCATATTCATCTTTTATCTTTATAAGCTGAATAATTAGGTTTATCTTCATCCAAACCCCAATTTTTCTAGTGGTTTTGATGTAGGTATTCAGCATGTAAAATAGGTCTTAAATTGGTAGTAGATTTGTATATTGCACAATATGTTAAAACTTAGAGATCAATTTGTTAGGCAAAAATGTCACTCTGTTGAATGGCCTTTTTGTTCTCTCCAAATCATAGGAACTGCAAACCACATGCGACGAGATCTGTGTAGCCAGCTAGTTCGTAGTGCAATCCAACAATAATATTAAACACTTTAGCACAGATGACAAATACAGCAAAGGGAGGGGCCCAAACTTTGTCTTGAAAACATATTTTACAACCTGAATAGAGTTCATAGGGTTCATATGCTTTCTTAACTAGAGTAAGATTTCATCTCAGAGTTTAAAAGGTTAGCTCCCTACATCTGTTAAAAAAAATATTCAGATCATTGACACACTTAACAAAGCTGACTTAAATACAGTGCACTATTACCTACATAGTGCAAAACATGATTAAAAGAAACAAAGCTGTTTACGAAGTTATACAGGCAGATAATAGGCCAATGTGTAACATGTAAAAAAAAAATGCCAGTGCAGGACTGAACATATATGAACATGTCCTGCCACGCAGCTTATAACCTGGGACTTGACATAGCATGCAAGAAAAAGCCAGCTACTGACTTTTTTGCCATCTTTGTGACGGGGGACTGGGAATGGAGGAGGCTTTCCACATTCTTTTCTCCTTTATTCTAGTCCAAACCTAACTATGGCTAGTATAATAGCTCAGGCTCAGAGTTAGAACTAAATTAGACATTCATAATGATCACAGGCCATCTATTACTACATGCAGAGGATATTCAATTCAGTTTGAGAGCAGCTCCCCCATCTCCACACTCACCATAGGGACCAACTGGCCAGAGGCATCTGTCAAGCATAAGGGAGGAGTCCCTCACTCCTTTAGAACTTGTACTGTAGAAATATTTCTGTTAACTGGCCTAATCTGGGGGCTAATCTGACTGGAGGACTAATCTGGGGACTATTGACTAACTGGCTATCTGACTCCTATTAATTTAATATGGGGACAGCTAGGTGGTGCAGTAGATAGAGCACTGGCCCTGGATTCAGGAGGACCTGAGTTCAAATCCAGCCTCAGACACTTAACACTTACCAGCTGTGTGACCCTGGGCAAGTCACTTAACCCCAATTGCCTCACTTAAAAAAAAAAAAAGATAAGCAAAAGATTAAGAAGCCTCTTAACTAAATAATCAAAGCAGAGTTTATTTATGAGATACTATTTAAAATTAAGAATACAGAGAAATAAAATGTACAACCTGACTGCCTTCTGGTGCTTCCACCTGCTGCCCGTGGAATTTTTTTAATACAATAAGGGCCGTAGCTGCCTCTTGCCTTAAGGTATGTTCCACTTTCACTACTCGGGTCCTTTATTCTAATTCCAAGCCCCTTTCACTTTGTCTATCCCCCTGCTTCTAACTTTCCTCTCCTTACTGTTCTCTTAATCTTCGCTTTCTCCAACCTGTACCCTGTGCTGACAGCTTCTGTTCTCTCCGCTGCCTCCTGTTCTGTCTGTCTGCTCTGTCAGTCTTGTCCTTCAGCCTCCTTTGCCGCCCCCTCCTCCATTCTTTTTTTTTTTTTTTTTTGGCCGGGCAATGGGGGTTAAGTGACTTGCCCAGGGTCAGACAGTTACTAAGTGTCAAGTGTCTGAGGCCAGATTTGAACTCAGGTACTCCTGAATCCAGGGCCTATGCTTTATTCACTGCGCCACTTAGCTGCCCCCCTCCTCCATTCTTCTAATCTTGTCGGCCTCCTTTAATCTTGTCCGCAGGCCTCCTACCTTGTCCTTTGGCCTCCCTGAGTCTAATTCCCAGGTCTATATATATTTTCCTTTTCTCCACTCAAATCTTGGGGCTTTTTTTGTACCCCCACAGACCAAGCTAATCCACCAGCCAGAGCTGCAGCTGGGGCTGGGGGGATGCTTGAGCATCACGTGCCTCAGCACAGGCTACGCCAGAGCCCAGCCTGGACAAGCCCAGGATCTCTGGAATAGATCAGCTCAGGTCGGAGGGAGCTGGGGGCTTTTTCCCCCCAGCTGTCTGACCTGGCGTCTCATACAGCCCATGGGGCTTTTTGGCTCAGCTGAAGTGGAGTGGGAGGGGCACCAGCACCTCTCACACAGAAAAGCCTTGAGGGCCTAAGGCTTTCTAATCTCAGCCCAAAGGTGGGGTTCCCAAATCAAAATAAATTTCCACAGTATTTAAGACAATGAAGTTTGAGACTTAGACCCCTTGACCAGCTAAGTCCTGAGGACAGTTTTACTGCCTTAAAAAAAAAAAAAAGGTAATAATAAATTTGTTCATTTATTTTTATATACATTTATTGCCTCTTTTCTCCCTTTACCTTTGAACCAAAAGAAAAGAAACTCTTTATCATAACATGGATATAAAACAAATTCCTACTTTAGACATGCCCCAAAATGTATCTCTCTTCATTTTAAATTTATTACCTTGTGGGTAGGAGGCAAGTGACATGTTTCACCTTCAGAGTTCTGGACTTAAGGATTATCATCTTATATATCAGAATTCTAAAATTTTTTCAAAATTGTTTCTCTTTATAAAGGTGTTGTCATTATAGAAATAGTTCTAGTTCTACTATCTCACTCTCCATCAGTTCACAGTTATCAGTTTCCTCTGAAACTGTCCATTTCATGATTACTTATAGCACAATAATATTCTATTATATTCACGTACCATAATTTGAATATCCATTCCCTAATAGGTGGACACTTTCTTTTTTAAGACCCCTTTATTAAAATTATTAAATATAATTTTTATATAATGATTATCAAAAGATATGTTTAATAGTTCAGCTTTTCTAGATTTTTAAAGAGGTTTTTAGGTACCCAAACATGGTCAATTTATAAAGGTGCCATGTATATTTGAGTAGTATAAAAATTCCTTTTTATTGCCATTTAGTTTTCTAATAATTACTATCAGAGGCTCCTCCGCTGCCTTGCAGCTATACCCATATATGGGAAAGGCTTTGGGAGTTAACCCCGAGGAAAAATCAGGAGTCGGAGTCCCTTAGGCAGTTGGATGTTGGACATCACATCCCTTTGGCAACTCCTGCAGTGGCACTGGTGCCAAATTTTGGCTCTGCCTCTCCTTTGGATCCACAAACGTGGCAGAGAGGGAAAACCTGCTGCATGGGCAACAGCTTGTTTTCCATATTGATCCACCCAGGCCAGCGCCCTGGAGTGGACACTCCAGCTACTCCTCATGGGGTAGATACAAAAGGGGATGAGGCAGTTACTGGTTATAAGTCACTCAGGAGCTGCAGCTCCAGTATCATATTGGACTGCACAGCCACACTGTGGCCTGTGGCTCTTCAAGGCGCTGATCCATGGTCAGCTGCGACTGGTGGAGGCCTACTGCTGCTGCTGCTGCTGCTGCTACTACTACTACTACTACTACTACTACTACTACTACTACTACTATTACTACTACTATTACTATTACTACTACTACTATTACTACTACTACTACTATTACTACTACTACTACTACTATTACTACTACTACTACTATTACTATTACTACTACTACTACTATTACTATTACTACTACTATTACTATTACTACTACTATTACTATTACTATTACTATTACTATTACTATCACTATCACTATCACTATCAGGGGCACCTAGGTGGCGCAGTGGATAGAGCACTGGCCCTAGATTCAGGAGGACCTGAGTTCAAACCCGGCTACAGACACTTGACGCTTACTAGCTGTGTGACCCTGGGCAAGTCACTTAACCCCAATTGCCTCACTAAAAAAAAAAGAAGAAAGAAAACTATCATCTCTAATTTTTCTAATGTTCTTCTATTCAGTTCCTTAATGTCTTTCTTGTTTATCTTTTGATTAGATTTGTCTAGATCAGAAAGGAGTACATTAAATCCCCCTAAATTATAGTTTTACTATCTATTTCTCTCTCCTATTCAATTAACCTTTCCTTTAAGTATTTAGATACTATGCTAAAAGGTGAATATATATTAGTTGTTGATATTGATTAGTTATCTATAGTGCCTTTAGGCATAATGTAATTTCCTGACTTACATCTTTTTATCATATCTATATTTACTTTAACCTTATCTGAAATCATTAATGTTTCTCTTGCTTTTATGAATTAAGCTGAAGCTCAATAGCTATGCTCCAGCCCTTCAATGTAATTCTCTGTGAACCCTTGTGTTTTAAGTTTCTTGTAAATAGCATATTGTCAGATTGTATTTTATAATCTAGTCTATTATCTTCCATTTTGTAGATGAGTTCATACCATTCATTTTCAAGGTTATAACGGTTAAATGTGTACTTCTCTTCATCCTGTCCTTTTGTATTTTTTCCTCTTTTTACTCGCATTCCTCAGATGTTGCTCCTACGATATCTCTCAGCCAAATCCCACTTTATTACCACCTCAGTGTATAATTTACATCATCCAATAAGAGGTAATAAATTCCATTTATACTCTTGAATGCATTATCAAAAAGCAGATATAGAACATCAAGAAATTTCCATTTGATAAAATGTATGTTTAGCCAAGCAGAAGGTAGAACGGCTCCTCTGGAAATTGTGGCTAATGGCCTTGGCACACATGGAGGTTGGGTGCCCCAGGGGGAGGGAAGGCAACTATTACCCTAATGTACCAGGGATATCCATGTGATTGGCTACTCCTAATATCAGTAATGAGCCTCGAAAAGCATAACACCACCACCCCCCATCACAAAAAATAAAACCAACCTGGAATAAACTTTCCTATAAATACAAACAATATCCATGGGTAGCATGGACTCAGATTTAAAGTACAATGGCAATAGATAAAAGTGGCAAAGAGGAACTCACAACACCTGGTACCAAAAGTCTGTTCTCTGTGTTGAATACTCCCTCAGCTCCTTTTGAATGAAGCTATCACCTAGGGAGACAGATCAGCTGAGTTGCCACAGTTGGCTCCATTCTTGAGTTCTCCAGGTAATTGGGTGACTTGCTGAATAGAGCACTGAAACTGGAGTTAGGAAGACTTGAGTTCAAATCCAAAAGGAAAAGAATCTATATGTTCTGAAATATTTATAGCAGGTCTTCTTACAGTGGCAAAGAACTGGGTCAGCTAGGTGGTGCAGTGGATGGAGCACTGGCCCTGGAGTCAGGAGTACCTGAGTTCAAATCCGGCCTCAGACACTTAACACTTACTAGCTGTGTGACCCTGGGCAAGTCACTTAACCCCGATTGCCTCACACACAAAAAACCATTCTTGGTTTTTCATCAGGAACACTTGAAAATCCTCTATTCCATTAAAGCTCTATTTTCCCCCATAGGATTATACTTATTTTTGTCAGATGGGTTGTGTTTGCTTTTAAGCCCTTATTTTGCCTTTGGGGAATATTCCATCCCATATTCCTCTTTTCTTTACAGGGGCAGCTGCCAAGTTTTCTGTAATCCTTACTGTGGCTCCTTGATAATTGAACTTTTGGGGGGGGGGGCTGCTTACATTTTTTCCTTGGTTTTATAGTTCCAGACTTGGGCTATAATAATGAGAGTTTTCATTTTGAAGTTTCTTTCAGGAGGTAACTGATAGATTCTCTCCATTTTCACTTTATCCCCTGGTTCTAAGAGTTCTGGGCAGTTTTCATTTATATTTTCCTGAAATATGGTATTCAGGCTTTTTGTGAGTCATGATTTTTGGATAGATCAGTAATTCTTAGATTATCTCTCCTTGACATTTTCCAGATCAGGTTTTTTTGAGTTAAGATTATGTCGATTTTCAAAAAAAAAAAAAATTACATAAATTTTCTTCTGTTTCTTTTTTTTCCTGTCATTTGATTTTGCTTTAATTATGCTTAATGTCTTATTGAGTAATTATTTTTTCTGGCCCATTCTAATTTTCAGGGCATTTGGTTCTTGGGTGAGGTTTTCCTCTGTCCTAATGTATTAATTCTTTTCACCATTCTTTCATCTTTAGCTATTCCTTTTTGTACCTCTTGTTTTCCTTTCTTCCAGGTACTCTTCTAATTCCTATGGCCAGAATGGTTTTTTTTTCCTCTAAGTTTTTACATGGACTTGGGGTATAGGAGTATTCAAAAGGAGTAGCACCCCTGGTATTGCTGAGCCCTTTCCAGGGCTGCTCATCTGCCTTTGGCATTCACCTCTTATCCAATTTTCACCTGTGGCTTTAAGAAGTTATAGCATGCTCTGCAACTTAAAAAGCTAGAAAAAGAACTAATTAGAAATCCCCAATTAGATACTAAACTAGAAATCCTGAAAATTAAAGGAGAAATTAATAAAATTGAAAGCAAGAAAACTAGAGAATTAATCAATAAAACTAAGAGCTGGTTTTATGAAAAAAAAAACAATAAAATAGATAAAATATTGGTTAATTTGATTTAAAAAAAGAAAGAAGAAAACCAAATTACCAGTATCAAAAATGAAAGGGGTGATGTCGCCACCAATGAAGTGGAAATTAAATCAATAATTAGGAATTATTTTGCCCAACTGTATGCCAATAAATTTGACAATCTAAATGAAATGGATAAATATTTACAAAAATACAAACTTCCCAGGTTAACTGAAGAGGAAATAAAATCCTTAAAAAAGAAGCTATAGCATGCTCAGCAGCCACACCCTGTTAAAATTGTTTCATACACTTACTAGCTGTGTGACCCTGGGCAAGTCACTTAACTCTCATTGCCCTGCAAACAAAAACAAAAACAAAGAAACAAACAAAAAAAAACCAACCTGTCTCACAGATGAACTAAACCAGGTTGAGGGTTTTTTTTGGTGAGTTAGGAGGATGTCTACCCCAAAAAAATTCAGGTTCATAGATCACCATGTTAAGAACCCCTGCTTTAAGCAGAGGCAAGATACTCTGCAAAAGATAACAGGCTCCGGGGTGGCTAGGTGGCACAGTGGATAAAGCACCGGCCCTGGATTCAGGAGGACCTGAGTTCAAAACCAGCCTCAGACACTTGACACTTACTAGTGTGTGACCCTGGGCAAGTCACTTAGCCCCCATTGCCCTGCAAAAAAAAAAAAAAAAAAAGATAACAGGCTCAGTTTAAAGTAGATAACCTGAGTTCTCTTCCCATTCATCTGTTCAGTGATTCAGCTATAAGTGAATGAAAATCCTTTTTATCCTTTTAATATGCTGCCATCGTGTGGCTGTTTCTTTTTGTCTCATTTAGATCTCCCCAAACTATTTAACTTTTTTAACTTTTACAGTTTTGAGTTATCATTCTATTTAATATTTCACCAAAGCAAAACATACTTTATTTATTAAGAAATGTGATGTTCCAGCATCATACTGGACTATTACTCATAGTTGTCTCATAGTATGTTAAAAATCAATGTTTGGGGACAGCTAGGTAGCACAGTGGATAAAGCACCGGCCCTGGAGTCAGGAGGGCATGAGTTCAAAAACGGCCTCAGACACTTGACAGTTACTAGCTGTGTGACTCTGGGCAAGTCACTTAATCCTCATTGCCCTGCAAAATAAATAAATAAATAAATAAATGTTTAAGTTGTTTACTCCTAGGTATATGTTTAATCTACTTTAAAATTCTGAAAATACCCCTCTAGTTTCTGTAATTTGGGATGCAATATCTATTATAACCAAAGAAAACGTCAAAAGAAATTACTGTGATGAAACTATGTTGCAATCATAGACCTGCATAGACAGAGCAGCAAATCTCATGTAATAAGCCTATGATTGCAAAATTCGGTGATCAGTGTAATTAAATTATAGGATATAATACATTAAAAGTCTCCTTTTAGGATATTTTTTAGTACCAAGATACAATCAGATGCAGGGAAGGTTCTCTACAATGATAAAACCTAGGGTCATAACCAAAGAAAAGTAGAAAAGACCCTCTCTCAAGTGGCTGAGGATCAGTGGGGCAGAAAACAGCCAAGAAACGATGAAAGAGTCCAGAGAGCCAGCCGGTCTTGAGGGCACATTCCTCCCTCAAATCTATACTTCTAATTCTCCCAAGGAAGAGAGAAAATGGTGATTAGTGAGGCGTCCACACTTATTTGCCTGTTTTCACCTTAAATGCAGTCAATTTAGTTACCTTAAATCAGCTTAGAAATTGACTAGAATTTATCATTTCTTTCCTCCTTAACATCATTTGCTCCCCAGAATCTACTAGGTTTAAGAATTCAAACTAAGACAACAATAATTTCCAGGCACCGCTGCCTCTGTTAATACTTTTAAAGATAAAACTTTAAAGTAGCAGTTTTCTATTGGAATATATTACCCCTGGGATAAATGTTGAAATCTCCACATTAGAATTAGTTTTGAAGGTCTTGCATAACTTACTTTCTTTCTCTCTCTCTCTCTCTCTCTCTCTCTCTCTCACTCACTCTCTCACTCACTCTCTCACTCACTCTCTCACTCACTCTCTCACTCACTCACTCACACACACACACACACACACACACACACACCCCTACCCCTCTCTCTTACCATGAACTCCTAGCCAACAACACTTCATCCTCATTCCTTCTTTCAACCACTTTGTTCCCAACCCCAGGGAAGATCCCTTTCTCTTCCTCTGACTATTAAAATGTATCCATCCTTTGGGGGGTGGCTAGGTGGTGCAGTGGATAAAGCACCGGCCCTGGAGTCAGGAGTACCTGAGTTCAAATCTGGCCTCAGACACTTAACACTTACTAGCTGTGTGACCCTGGGCAAGTCACTTAACCCCAATTGCCTCAATTAAAAAAAAAATGTATCCATCCTTCTGCTTTTCTCTTTCTCTCCTCTGAACTCCCACTGTACCCACTATTGGTTCCACTCATATTTTGGTGCTTCCCACCATGGGTCTTATTTTTAAATGTATCCATATATTAGACTGGAAGCTCTTTGGAAGAAGGGATCATGTAATAGACTTTTTATGTATTCTCCATAACCTCTAGTTCCAGGATCAGCATATAGTCAATAAGCTCAATAAATACATATTGAATTATATATTTTAAGGGAGTGCTTTCCAAGAAGTATTAGATACCTTCACATCTGAAATCCTGTGCCACAAAGCACTATATTCTGAGCTCAAGCTATTATTCTATGAAAGTTGAATCTTCTGCCTTATCTTCTGTGCTAGTCATATCCCTATTTGCTTCACAGCCATTCCAGGAAAACTTCCTTACACAGAAATATACAGAAGCACAAATTTGATTCTTCTCCCTGTCCCCAATAGTAAAAAACAACTTGCTTGATCTAAAATATAAAAAGTTATATGTAATGAGCTACTGGGATGAGGACTATTTGATTAAAAACTGCTGGCAAAAAAAAAACAAACAGAAATTAAGTTTAGATCGATGTCTCCTATATAACAAGAAAAACTACAAATGGATACATGACTTAATTATAACTGGTCACATCATAAACAAATTAGAAAAGCAAAGGAAGAAAAGCTTTTTGCAACTCTGGATGGGGAGAGACTTCCTGACCAAACAGGGAATTGTTCCATTGTTGTTCAGTCCTTTCAGTCATATCTGACACTTCATGACCCCATTTGGGTTTTTCTTGGCAGAGATACTAGAGTGGTTTGCCATTTCCTTCTCCAGATTTTTTTTGTTTTGGTTTGTTTTGGTGAGGCAATTGGGGTTAAGTGACTTGCCCAAGGTCACAGAGCTAGTAAGTGTCAAGTGTCTGAGGCTGAATTTGAACTCAGGTCCTCCTGACTCCAGGACCAGTGCTCTATCCACTGTGCCACCTGGCTGCCCCTCTTCAGCTCATCTGTACAGATGAGAAAACTGAGGTGAACAGGCCAGGGGTCACACAACTAGTAAGTGTCTGAGGCTGGGTTTGAACTCATATCTTCCTGATGCCATTTGAACCATCTAACTTCCCTAAAAATGGAACAGAGATCACAAGATAAATTGATAATTTCTATTAAATAAAATTAAACAGTGTTGCATAAACAAATCAAATGTAGCTAAAAATTAGAAGGGAAGCCATTAACTGGGAAATAAATCTTTGCAGGAAATTCTTTTAATAAAAGTCTTATATCCAATATTTATAGGAAACAAGTCAAAGATACAAGAACAAAAGCCATTCCCCAATATATATAAATGGGGAAAAAACATGATGAACATGATTGATAACCTATGGCAGGGGTGGGGGGGGAGGGGGAGGGAGAGACAGAATGACATGAATCATTAATAGAGAAATACAAATCTAAATACCACATCAAACCCATCAGCTTGGAAAAGATGGCAAAAAAATGACAAATTTTGGAGGGGCTACAGGAAAACGGGCCTACCAATACACTGTTGCTAGACCTATGAATTGGTCTAGCCATTCTGCAAAACAATTTGGAACTATGTACTCCGTCTTCCTGTCCCTGTCAAACACATGCCCCTGGAACCTTTGACTCTTACCCTAGTACTCCCTTTCCACTACACCTTTTTTTAACGTCTAATCTTCCTTATGTGAGATCTTCTTTTGTTATACTATAAGCTCCTTGAGGTTATAGACAGTCTTGCTTTTTGGAGTTTTTTGTATCCTCAGCACTTTTCATAATACCTGGAAAATAGTAAGTACTTAAATGCTTTTTCATTCAAATATTTATTAATGCCCAAAAAGTCACTAAACAGTGATCCAGCAATACTGCTACTAGACCTATACTCTCAAGAAATTTTTTAAAAAGAGGAAAAGGACTCACATGTACAAAAATATTTGTAGCAACTCTATTTTTTTTATTAGCAAAGAACTAGAAGTTCAGAAGGTGCTCATCAAATGAGCAATGGCTAAAGAAATTATGGTATATGAATATAATGGAACATTATTTTGATGTAAGAAATTACTATAATCCTGTTTTCTCTTACAACCTAGTTAATTTAGAGACGTTTTCCATGACTACTCATGTATAATTTATATTGAACTGCTTGAGTTCTTGGGGTGGGGAATGGGAAGGGAGGAAGAGAAGTTGGAACACAAAGCTTTAAAAAAAAAATTGGGGTGGCTAGGTGGTGCAGTGGATAAAGCACGGGCCCTGGATTCAGGAATACCTGAGTTCAAATCCGGCCTCAGACACTTGACACTTACTAGCTGTGTGACCCTGGGCAAGTCACTTAACCCCCATTGCCCCGCAAAAAAAAAAAAAAATTGATGTCAAAATTTGCTTTTACATGTAATTTGGAAAATAAAATGTAAAATTTAAACTAAAAAGAAAAAAAAAAAAGAAATTACTATAATCACAGAACCAGAACAGTTTTTACCATAAGTTATATCGTAAGGAAAAACAACTTTGAAATACTTAGTAAACTCTGATTAAAGCAGTGATAACTCCAAAGGACCAATGACAAAGTATGCTACCCATCACCTAATGACTGGGAGGTGAAGAATAAAATATACATTTTGAGACATGGCCAAGGTGGGAATTTGACTATGCTTTTGTTTTCTTTTTTTGACATTAAATATTTCTTAAAATGGCCGCTAGGTGGCGCAAAGGATAGAGTGCCAGGCCTAGAGACAGGAAGATATGAGTTCAGATCCAGTCTCAGACACTTACCAGCTATGTGACCCCGGGCAAATCACTGTTTGCCTCAGCTTCCTCGTCTATAAAATAAGCTGGAGAAGGAAATGGCAAACCAATCCAGTATCTTCGCCAAAGGGGTCACAAAGAGTTGGATATAACTGAAAGAAGTGAACAACAACAAATGTTTTAATACAACCTAGAATAGCATTAGTTATCTTGTCACTCTATACACTATTGTATCAAATTGAGCTTTTTTTTTTTTTTTGACAGAGCAATGAGGGTTAAGTGACTTGCCCAGGGTCACACAGCTAGTAAGTGTCATGTCTGAGGCCGGATTTAAACTCAGGTCCTCCTGAATCCAGGGCCAGTGCTTTATCTACTGTACCACCTAGCTGCCCTTCAAATTGAGCTTCTTGTACACTAAAATTACTTTATCTTTTTTTCATAATAACTATTATCTAACCATGTCTCCTTCCTCTATTTGTGACATTGATTTATTTTTTCATCCAAGGATATAACTTTGCCATCATCACTATCCATTTTCATCTTATTCACATCGTTCCGGTCTGTTGTGATCCTTTGGGGTCTCCAGACTCTCACCTGGAGTCTTTGTCTTTTTTATTCCCAGCACAGTGACACACATATAGGAAGGTCTTAGTAAAGGTTTGAATTGAATTAAATTCAGCTCATTATAACTGGCTCCCAGTTTCCTGTCATCTGCACAATCTGACAAGCTTACCATCTGTGCCTCTCTAAGTCATTAAAAATACCGAACAGTACAAGGCCAAGAACACATCCCTGGGACATTTCAATAGAGACCTTTTTCCAAGTTGACATCATTCTAGTAATCACTCCACTTTGGGTCCAGTCATTCAACCAGTGCCAAAGGCACTGAACCTTTAGTCTAATACCTCTCAATTTTCTCCATAAGTATAACAGTATCGGGACAGCTAGGTGGTGCAGAGGATAGAGCACCGGCCCTGGAGTCAGGAGTACCTGAGTTCAAATCCGGCCTCGGACACTTAACACTTACTAGCTGTGTGACCCTGGGCAAGTCACTTAACCCCAATTGCCTCACAAAAAACAAACAAACAAAAAGAATAACAGTATCATCATGCTTGTAGACAAAAATGACACTGAAGAAACCAGAGACAAATCTGCTATCTTATCCCATTTCCCACAAGTTCTTATTTACAAGGAGAAAAAAAGTGTTTTTTCTGAGCACATTTTTTTGATTGTTTGTTTTTTGTTTGTTTTTTAGTGAGGCAATTGGGGTTAAGTGACTTGCCCAGGGTCACACAGCTAGTAAGTGTCAAGTGTCTGAGGCCGGACTTGAACTCAGGTACTCCTGACTCCAGGGCCAGTGCTTTATCCACTGTGCCACCTAGCCGCCCCTCTGAGCACATTTAATGTGCTATAAACGCTTTTTTTTCTTTTTTTCAAATGAAGCAAGCTTGCTATTTGTTTTTGTTTTGGGGGGGGGAGTTGTTGGTTTTTTTGTTTTTGGTGGGTTTTTTGTGGGGCAATGAGGGTTAAGTGACTTGCCCAGGGTCACACACAGCTAGTAAGCGTCAAGTGTCTGAGGCCAGATTTGAACTCAGATCCTCCTGAATCCAGGACTGGTGCTTTATCCACTGCACCACCTAGCTGTTTCCAAAGCCTGCTCTTTGGATGAAGAAACTAACCACTAGCTCTAAGACACATGCAGAAGGTTGGGAAAATAATGGTTCTGATGTTATAAAGACTTCCTTGTTTTGTTTTGTTTTAAATCACTAAATAAGTTATTTTTATGGCCCAGGGTCATCATTACTGCACATAAAGTATTAAAAATAAAAACGAGATATCAGCACCAAAGCCAGACAGATAGGTGACCTCTAAATTCAGTGTTAGTCACGAGAATAAGTGAAATTTCAAATCTCATTATGGCAAAAACAAACCATGATAATTATTTTTTTCCTTCATTTTTCACATGAAACAGATTTGACATCGTTGCTTGTATACTTAAAAATAAAACACAGAGTTGACATTGTTAATTGTACATTTAAAAATACCACTTCTTTTAGGGAGCAGCTGCCACTGGGCTGTTCGCAGCAAAATTAACCTCGGTGGGTCAACAAGCGTTTATTTTTTTGTTGTGTTTTTTTTTTCTCCCCAACAAGGATTTATTATGCTCTGGCCTCTGAACTAAATACTGGGAGCACAAAGGAAGGCAGCAGGCAGTCCCTGCCCTCAACAAGCTCCCAGTCTAATGGAACATGAAAACAACTATACACAAAACAAGCTATAGAGAAGCTCCATGGAGACCAAAGTTGCTGGGACTGGCCGGAGATGTTTACTAGAGATTATTTTTTTCACCCTTCTGTACTCATTATTTTGCTTGCCAACAACATAATACTTGGGAGGGGCTGAACAGAAAAAAGGTGGGTGTTTCTGTCCACGGCACACCAAAGATGGCGGTCTCCTTCCAAAGGCACCAAGCAGGCCTAGCCCACAGAAGAAACTTCTGTGCTCAGGCAGAGCTGAACTCATTCCAGGCGAGCTTGCCTGTTTTCATGTCAGAGTAATTGATACAGATGCTCTCCTGTGGGATCTCTAGGTGCTTGGTCAGCAGCTCCAAGAGCTGTTTGCTGTAGGCCTTGTCTTGTCCTGGGGCCCAATGCTCTATCTCAGATGTTGCACAGTCTGTAGGTCCAAGGAAACCCCCCCCACCAAGGGAAAAGGGGCACCTCAGTGGAGGGCAGACTCACACATGGCCAGTGCCAGCTGCTATGTGTTTGCCCAGCAGAGACCTGGGGTAACACGATTGTTTTCGGTATCTAGGTGGCAGCTGCTGTTGTTTGTCCTTTGTTCCCAAAGAGGACCATGATGTCGGGGTGATGTCATGACTAGCAGTGAATTGGATTTGTGAGGGAGGGCTATGCAAAGTCATCCCCCTCACTCTCTCCTCCAGAGCCATGTGGGTGAGTCCAGTGGCAAGATAGACATCAATACTACTGGAGATGGCCCTGTATGTTTAAGGTTATTGGGGTTAAGAGACTTACCTAGGGTCACACAGCTAGTAAGTGTCCGAGGTAAAATTTGAACTCAGGTCCTCCCAACTTCAGGGCCAGCACTCTATCCACTATACTACCTAGCTACCCCACATGGCATCTATAGAGGGATCTAAGCCTGTGTAATATGAGGATTAAGGTAGGTTCTGTCTATCTAAAGATTCTCACCAGGTCTATATTCTATCTGTAGTCCTAAAAGCATGAGATAACTATTTTTAAAAAATGTAACCTGTTAATGATGAAGCATGCTACCCAACTCCAAAGAATTAATATTGATCGAACACAGACTAAAGCATGCTATTTTTCACTTTCTTTTATTTTTGTCTCTTATTCAAGTTTCCTTATACAAAATGAATAATAGGGTAATGTTTTACATAATTGCACATGTATAATCTACATCTGATTGCTTACCTCCTCAGGGATGTGGGAGGGGAGGAAGGGAAAGAGGGATAGAATTTGGAACTAAAAACTTTAAAAAATGTTTATTATAAAAAAAAAATGTAACCTGTTTCCAGAATACGTTACATACATAAAAGAGTATAGACATAACCACCCCCATTCTCTTCTCTTTTTCAATAAGGAACATTAATCAGGACATTTTAATTCATCTGAATTTATCCTGCTTACAATCAAGTGTTTATAATTATTCTTATTTTATAATTATATTTATACCTTATAAAATTATAATTATATTCACATTTGTATTTTATAAAAATTGTAATTATTACATTTATTATTGTTATGCTTATTTTTATTATTATATTATGCTTGTGTTCTTTTATAATATAATTATATATTGTAATTATATTTAGTATACACCCTTGATGATTGTTGTGGTAGGAGCAACATCTACTTGACATAGACTAGACTAAGCTAGTTTTTTTCCCTAAAAGACAAATTAAACCAGGAACAACTAGGGGGCACAGTGGATAAAGCACCGGCCCTGGATTCAAGAGGACCTGAGTTCAAATTCCGTCTCAGACACTTGATACTGACTAGCTTTGTGACCCTGAGCAAATCACTTGTCCCTCATTGCCCCCGAAAAAAAACCAAACAATTAAACCAACCTCAAGTCTTAAACAGAGATTTAACTTCGTGAATTGTTTTTATTGTTGTTCAGTTGGGTCCAACTCTATGTAACCCCATGGATAGAGGTACTGAAGTGGTTTGCTATTTCCATCTCCAGTGTGTCCCCATTTTACAGATGAGGAACTGAGGCAAGTAGGGATTAAGTGACTTGCCCAGGGTCACACAACTAGTAAGTGTCTGAGGCTGGATTTGAATTCAGATCTTCTTGAGTCTGGGCCCAGTGCCCCATCCACTACACCACCTAGCTGCCCCGACTTTGATAGTTTCATCAATAAAATCAAACTCATGGTAAAAGTAGTTTCTGCCTCACAGGACTGTTATAAAAATGTAAATAGAGGATTTTGTAACATCAATCCCTCTATAAGATATAACAAAACGAAACTTCTTAGTGAGTTGTGTGATAGTTCATTATATACAGTAGAGCTTGAGAATGCCAAATAAGTAATTTTAGTAAATCTGGTGAAAAATGTGCTATTTTGTTCAGCTTCTATTAAAATTGTCATTATCACAGCAGGATTTGAGTTCGAATTTACTCTTGATGGTTCTTATTTCCAGTAATAACAACCCATCATTATATGCAACCCCAACTCTCACCTTAGCACCTTTGTCTCCAAGAAGTTGTAGCAACAATAGCAGCCGTGTTCAAGTAAAACAGAGGGATGTCTGACCCCCAAGCATTCCCCTAGTAGAAAGGGCAGGTGAGAACAACTTGTTCCAAAAACCATGAAGGTGGCTAAAGCAGGCCATGGATCAGAGATCCCAAGGTCATCCACCGCATCCCAGGCCATTGACAGTGGTCCTGACTTTTGTCTTGCCACTGGATTTTGTGGATTCTAGAAGAGAGAATAAGGTTGATGACTTTGTGTGACTCTGCTTCACTTAAATCCAATTCATGTGCAAGTCAAGACATCACCCCAAGATGTCATCAGTCGCCTTGGAAAATGAAGGATGAATGACAATATAGGACAAGACTTCACACACACACACACACACACACACAAATATCCCCTCCCATAGAAATTCTTAATTTACTTTTGAGATTTTGAAAAATAACTTGTTTACTCTTCTCTAGTTGTGCAATGTATAATAATCCATCCCCAGCACAACACACTGTTAATGCTCTTGTTGGTTATATCCAGAGTCATAATATAACATCTTCTCAGTAAAGTTACTGACAAGTTTCAGGTCAAATACTAAACCAAAAATAGTTCCTAGCACTATAGTCCATTTGTTGTTTTCTTGCCAACTGGAAAGAACATAATGGAGTTTTTTTTTTTAATCATGAAAAAAATTATGGCAAGTCACTATGACATTATTAAGACCAGAATACAAAATATAATGATCAATTGACTTCTCTTTAAAATTAAACAGAAATTAGGAAAGAATATTTATAAAAATAACATTACTGATGCAGAAGTATAAAGAGACTGATGCAAGAGTACATTTAATGTGATTGTACATATAGAACCATACTACTTCTACCTTTTTTTATTTTTCTTTTTTGAAGTTTTTCCCTTTTGTTCTGATTCTTCCTTCACAACATGACTAATGTAGAAATATGTTTCATGTGATTGACCATATATAACCTATATCAGATTGCTTTCTGTCTTGGGGAGGAGGAAGGGAAAGAGGGAGAAAAATTTAGAGCTTAAAATCTTACAAACACAAAGGTTGAAAACTGCCTTTACATGTAACTGGAAAAATTACTATTAAGTTTGAAAAAATAGAAGAAATATTTGTAATCAAATCGATAAACATCCTTTACCTATATTCCCATGCCTAATTCCATATAGGAAGATGAAAGAAAAATTACAGTAGTCCTCATTTTTAGCTGTCTGACGGTGGTGGTCTACTGCTGTGTTCAATTAAACAAATAACCTGTATGGTGTTAACTCAAAAAAAAAAAATGTAATGAGTGAAACTGCAAAAGCCTAAATACTAATAACCATATGTCAGAAATTAAAAGGCAGCAGGAGCTAATACGCATAAGGAGGTGAGACTCCTTCCCGCAGAGGCTGACAGCTTGAGCTGATACCCTCTGGTAACTAGCTATATATACCTTGAGATAATGGTGGGGGGAGGGGAGGGATGGGGATGGGAAGGGGAAGGGGAAGGAAAGGAGGAAGAAAAGGCAAATAAAAATAAATAAATAAAGGGTACTTTCCCAGCCTCAGACAAAGGAAGAAAATGGAAAAAGGTACTGTCCATTTAGGGGACAGCTAAGTCTGCATCTACGGATTGGGAAGAGGGTATTGGGACTCGGTCACCTCCTGGTTCAACTAATAGTGAGACCTAAAAAACCTTCCACCAAGCAAGGCAACTCTGAAGTTTTGGAGTTGCGCACCCGGCCCCAGGGCAGAGAGGCTGGGCTAATATGCAAATGAAGAGTGTATTGACTCAGTCCGAGGCGTGTTTACCTGGGCAGTCTTGCTCGTGGCACTTTCCCAAAGTGACAGTGACAGTGACAGGCATAGCTAGGGACGACAGGCCAAGGTTCGCCAAGCCGACAGTAACACAGAGAGGTGTGGTGGAGAGCAAGCAGAGAGATTCAGCAGACAGCGGTGGCGGAAGGTCTGCCCAGGCAGGAGATGGAAATGGGAGAACGCCAGGGATGTTTTTCCCAGGTGTGATGCAAAGCTGACAGCAGGGATACCAACCCACAGAGCACCTCGGATTTTCCCTTGCTTCAGTGACTGAGTTTTCCAGAACGAATTTTTCCCCTTCCCCCAACAAAACACGATTCTAGAAGATGAGATCATTTATTGATGTTGCAGAGAATAATCCTGCTGTGTGATTTGTCCCGCTGTTTACTTTGCGCTTTTATTTTAATTCAATACTTTGATTTATGGTCCTTGATTCATCTGTTAGAAGAGCAGCTCCTGAAACAGACTCTGGTCATATTTCTCCTTGATGTTCAACCAGAATAATGTATGATTCCAAAGCCCATATGTATTAGGGATACCCATAACATAAAACTTTACAGGGTCAATCCAATTCAATATTTATTGAGCATCTACTATGGGCAAAGTACTTTGATATCACCAAATGCAAAAAGCTAATAAATGTCTATTTATGCACAGCATTAAAATGGTTTCTATGAAGAAGACAAAAGATATGGAGGAAAGAATCTTTGCCCTTCACGACTTTACAAGGTAGTTGGGGAAATGAAACAAATACTTTCATAGGCTCCTGGTTGGGAGCATTGGATCATAGATATGAGAGTTTGGAAGGGTCTTTAAAAGTCATCAAGTGGGGGCAGCTAGGTGGTACAGTGGATAAAGCACTGGCCCTGCATTCAGGAGGACCTGAGTTCAAATCTGGCCTCAGACACTTGACACTTACTAGCTGTGTGACCCTGGGCAAGTCACTTAACCCTTATTGCCCCACAAAAGAAAGAAAGAAAAAAAAAGTCATCAAGTATGGGGCAGGTAGGCAGCACAGTGGATGACAGGAGGACCTGAGATCTGCCCTCAGACACTTACTAGCTGTGTGACCCAGGGCATATCGCTTAACCTTGACTGACTCAAAAAAAAAAAAAGTATCAAGTCTAACCTTGTCATTTACAAATGAAAGAAAGTTGAGTGACCTGCCCAGGATCCCCTTCCTATAATAATGATAGCTGACATTTATGTAGAGCTTACTATGTTATAAGTGCTTTGCAATTATTATCTCATTTGATCCTCACAATAACTCTGGGAGGGAGGTACGATTATTATCCCCGTTTTAGAGATGAGGAAACTGAGGCAAACAGGTTAAATGATTTATCTAGGGTCACACAGATAGTAAGTATCTGAGGACTGGATTTGACAAATCTTACTGATTCCAGGCCCAGTATTCTAACTACTGTATCACCTAGTTGCCCCTAAGTCTCTATAAGATTCTAAGTCCATTTTTTTTTTTTTTGCCTACCACACCATAGTACCATGGCTTATAAAACCAGGACTTCTATTTGTATTGTCAGACTCCCAATCTTGTGCTCTTTCCACTGAATCATGCTTGGGAGTAACTTGATGATATAAGTAATTTTCGTTTAAATCGGCCATGTGTGTATAGCATTTGAAAACTTACAGATTGCTTTTCTCGCAACACCTCTGGGAAATAAGGAGTACAGGCATCTTTTGTCATTTACAAAACTCAGAGAAATTTGCCCAAATTCACAGAGCAAGTCAGGGTCTATGGTAAGATTCGAATCTCAGTGTTTCCCAGCTGCAAGCCTAGAGCTCTTTTCTCTAGATCATACTGCCTCCAAACTCATTAAGATTTGAAAATAATATGTTATGGGTAGCTAGGTGGCACAGTGAATAGAGCACTGGCCCTGGATTCGGGAGGACCTGAGTTCAAATCCAGCCTCAGACAGTTGACACTTACTAGTTGTGTGGCCCTGGACAAGTCACTTAACTCTCATTGCCCTGCCCCCCCCAAAAAATATCTGCCTCAGACACTTACTAGCTGTTTGACCCTGAACAAGTCACTTAACCTTGATTGCCTTAAAAATAATATTAATCTCTGTGTTAGAGATTTTTAGAGGGACTTGAACAGCTCAAACCTAAAGATTTATAGAATTTAGGATCATAGATCAAGAGTTGGAAAGGATTCCAGAGACCATCTACTCTAATCCCCCACCTTTTACAGATAAAAAACCATGCCTCCAGAGGCTTGTTTGACCTCAGGTCTTATAATCCTAGTAAAGGTCGAAAGTAAAGATTGAACTGAGGTTCTTCAATGCCAGAGCCAGGGATACTTCCACGGTGTCTTCTTGTTTTCCCCATCTGATCTCAGTATTTATTAAGCACCTACAAGTTATTATCTATTAATGATTATTAATTAATTGTTAAGCCTCTATTAATAAGCATTAAGCACATCCCAGGTACCAAGTGTGTGAAACCGAGGATACAAAGACAAAAACGAATCAATTTTTGCCCTCAAGGGGCTGAGAGTCTCTTACTCAAAGGTAGAAGACTCATTCTCCCTACTGCCCAACCAAAAGAGTTGTTTATGTAATAAATATATTATTTTTATAATTATATATCAAACATATAAATAATATGATACTAAAGCGTATAAATAATAAATGGTTGTTTATGTGATAGAAGTTTCATTTAAAAGCTCATCTCACTACAGTTTAATGATTACAATAAGAAAGAGAATATCTGGAATTCTTTTATTGGCTAGATTTGTCATTATACTGTATTCTACATGACTGGACTAAGTATAAATTGGTCTTTAGTTTGTAATATATTTTTAAGAGTTTGTGGGGGTAGGGGGCAGCTAGGTGGCTCAGTGGATAAAGCACCGACCCTGGATTCAGGAGGACCTGAGTTCAAATCTGACCTCAGATACTTGGCACTTACTAGCTGTGTGACCCTGGGCAAGTCACTTAACCCTCATTGTCCCACTAAAATAAAATAAAATAAATAGATAAATAAAAGGGAGATATAGGAATACCTTTAAATTGCATAGGAAGCTCAGACAAACTTGGAATTAAAGGTCTGTTCACTTTGCAAGTACCCATCAGTCTGCTACCTCTCTCATTTCCATATTGAATCCCATCCAAAGCTCTAGGGTAATCTAAGGGTATGTTTGTATATTTACTCATTAAACCCTGTTATACTTAATCTATTGCATGCTACTCCTCATTATGGTACTTAATATATAAAATTGTTTTTTAAAGTGGTGGTATATTGTGCTCCTTTAAAAATACTTTATATACTAAAGTCTAAACTTATTAAATAAGTATATTATAAACTTGTAATGTGCATTAGAAAAGGATTGGTAGTTCTTATGCAGAGTTCCTTTCAATCACAAGAACTTCTAGAACTTTAAAGTAGGATTCAATCTATTAATAACAAGTATTACTAATAATAATTTATTAATAGTTCAATCTATTTCTCTCTCTTTTTTTTTCATTCGGTGAGGCAATTGGGGTTAAGTGACTTGCCTAGGGTCGCACAGCTAGTAAGTGTTAAGTGTCTGACGCTGGATTTGAACTCAGGTCCTCCTGAATCTAGGGCCAGTGCTCTATCCACTGCACCACCTAGCTGCCCCCAATCTATTTCTCAATCAACTAAACTGAGAGTTCCAAAGCCAGTTCATCAAATATTTAGAGAAACCTTTCCCAATAATATCTTTCTCATATCTTTCTCTGTATTAAATTCCTTAATCTCCTAAATTTAGTATTAAAGTCACCAAATATACCATTTATTCACCATGAAATCAACACTAAAATAAAGACAGAGAAAACTACAGTATTTTAGCCGTGAGAAAGATGACAACCACTTCACCTCAAACCCTGTCATTACAGGTGATTTCATGTCTTAGAACAGTGTCATAGAATTTAGTTCATTCTCGATAACAAAGTCTCTTCAAGATTCTTTACAAGGTAAGGTTGCAATAATTTCACAAAGAAAGAAGATTTCTCCATTTTCATTCTTTCTGTCCAGCTTATTTATCTCTAGCCTTCCCTCCCTCCCATTTCCCACCCCTCTCCTTAAAAAGGCAAGCAAATTGATACTGATTATACAGCTTGTCATGCAAAATATTTCCATATTAGCCATTTTGTGGAAGGAAGGAAGGAAAGAACAGATTCAGTCTGCATTGAGTTCATCAGTTCTCTCTCTCTGGAGGTGGATAATATTTCGGAATTGTCTTGAATCATTGTCTTTATTAGAGTAGCTAAGTCTTTCACAGTTGATCATCATTACAATATTGCTATTACTTATCACGTACAGTGTTCTCCTGGTTCTTCTCACTTCACTTTTCATCAGTTCATGTATGTCTTTCCAAGTTTTTCTGAAAGCACCCTGCTCGTCATTTCTTGTAGCATGATAATATTCCATCACAGTCATATATCATAATTTGTGGAGCCATCTCCCAATTGATAAGCATCACCTTGTTTTATAGTTCTTGCCAAGGAATATGGTGTGTTACACCCATAGCTCGTGGAACTTCAAACTTCTTGTCTTCCTTGCTGTGTTTCAATGAACTTTTGTTTGTGGGGCAATGAGGGTCAAGTGACTTGCCCAGGGTCACACAGATAGTGTCAAGTGTCTGAGGTCGGATTTGAACTCAGGTCCTTCTGAATCCAGGGCCAGTGCTTTATCCACTGTGCCACCTAGCTGGCCCCCTCAGTGATCTTTTTAACACCTTTGGTGTCCAACTCTCACATGTGGTTCCAAGAAGCTGTAGCATGCACAGTGGCCACACCCCAGTAAAATCTTAACAGACCAGCTAAACCAGTTTGAAGATAACCGACAAGCCACAGACTTGTTGGTGAGTTAGAGGGATGTCTACCCCAAATGTGTGAAGACTTACCCCTGTAGAATGAGCAGATGGGAACAATTTGTTCCAAAAGCGCCTCAGGCAGCTGAAGCAGGCACTGTGGAGAGCTGAGAGCTTGGCCCAATACTGAAGACTCCACAGTCGTCCACTGCACCCCAGGCCACTGACAGTCATCCTGACTTTTGTTTTGCCACTGGACTTTGTGGATTCTAGATGAGACAGTGAGACTAATTGATGACTTTGTGCAACTCTGCCTCATTTAAATTCAATTCATGTACAAGTCAAGATATCCCCTAGTGATGTCATTGGTCCTCTTCAAAAACTAAGGAGGAAGGGACAGTTAGGTGGCACAATGGATAAAGCACCTGTCCTGGATTCAGAAGGACCTGAGTTCAAATCCGGCCTCAGACACTTGACACTTACTAGCTGTGTGACCCTGGGCAAGTCACTTAACCCTCATTGCCCCACAAACAAACAAACAAACAACAACAACAACAACAACAAAAACTAAGGAGGAGTGACAACCTCAACAATGATAGGAAAATGATTTCTACAGTTTTTCAAGTCATCACACTTAACAGTTTCCTCTCCAAATTCACTTTATACCTAAATTCTCTTTATAATGTTTCTTCATAAAATCTCAGTAAAGACATTCCTCACTGGGGAAGCTGGGTGGCGCAGTAGATAAAGCACCAGCCCTGGATTCAGGAGGACCTGAGTTCAAAACCAGCCTCAGACTCTTGACACTTACTAGCTGTGTGACCCTGGGCAAGTCACTTAACCCTCATTGCCCAGCCAAAAAAAAAAAGACATTCCTCACAAGAAAGACTTCTCTTCATCTTCATCTTCTCAACAAATTAAATTCAAATTCTTATATTTTCTCCTTAAAGAAACAGCAGTTTCTATGACCTCTGTTAGAGGGGCTTTTTAGAGGAGTTACACTGTACAAATATATCGTAATTTGTGAGGACTGATTGGTGTATATATATATATATATATATATATATATATATAAAATTCTGTAGAATTTTTTAAATACCCAAGATACCTAGCATTTTGCATATTATTCCTCATTATGGTACTTAATATATAACTTTTTTAAGTGATGACATATTATACTTCTTTAAAAACAGATGATATTGAACTGATGATGAATGAGATAAGCAGAACCAGGAGAACATTATACACAGTATCATCAACATTATTTGTTGATCAACTGTGATAGACTTGATTCTTCTCAGCATTACAATGGCATAAGATAGTTCCAAGGGACTCATGATGGAAAAGGCTCTCCAAATCCAGAAAAAAGAAAAACTGTGGAACACTGATGCAGATTGAACCATACTATTTCTTTTGTTTTTGGTGCTGTTGTTTTTCTTTTTTAAGATTTTTCCTTTTTGCTCTGATTCTTCTCTTATAATATGACTAATGCAGATATATGTTTAATGTTATCGTACATATATAACCTATATCAGATTACTCGCTGTCTTGAGGAGTGGGGGAGGGAGGGGAGGGAGGGAAAAAAATTTTAAACTAGAAATCTTATTTTTAAAAAGTATTGAGGGCAGCTAGGTGGCGCAGTGGATAAAGCACTGGCCCTGGATTCAGGAGGACCTGAGTTCAAATCCGGCCTCACACACTTGACACTTACTAGCTGTGTGACTCTGGGCAAGTCACTTAACCCCAATTACCTCACAAAAAACAAAAACAAAAACAGGGGGCAGCTAGGTGGCACAGTGGATAAAGCACCAGCCCTGGATTCAGGAGGACCTGAGTTCAAATCTGATCTCTGATCTCAGACACTTGACACTTACTAGCTGAGTGACCTTGGGCAAGTCACTTAACTCTCATTGCCCCATTAAAAAAAAATTTAAAAACCAAAAACACATACACACAATATACTAAAGTCTAAACTTATAAAATAAGTATATTATATACTTGTCATTTGCAGAATTGGTAGCTCTTATGCAGAGTTCCTTTCTTTTTTTTTGTTTTTGTTTTTGTTTTTTTTTGGTTGGGCAATGGGGGTTAAGTGACTTGCCCAGGGTCACACAGCTAGTTAAGTGTCAAGTGTTCGAGGCCAGATTTGAACTCAGGTACTCCTGAATCTAGGGCCAGTGCTTTATCCACTATGCTATCTAGCTGCCCCCGAGGGTTCCTTTCAATCACAAGAATTTCTAGGGCATTTAAAACAGGATTCTATTTTTTTAAATCTAATTTATACATAAATGATGAGGATCACATTAATTTAATGAAATGAAATAAGCCTGTATCATGAATCCTTTCAGAATTCCCACATAACCTGCCTGCATTATCTCTAGTCTTCTTTGCCCCTGTTTAAAACTTCACCTTCCATAGCAGCCTGATTGCTGCCCTTGTGAAGCATGTGAAATTTCAAAAATTCAATCAAGACATACTCAGAGCTATAGCTGTAAGTGGAGAATAATATTATATTTTAGCTTCCTCTGAGCTTAGACACCCACTCCCCACTCTCCGTAGAAGGTGAGAATTTATAGTGGTTTTTTTTAGAATTTATAGTTCTTAAGGATATCTTCCTTAACCCTCAGTTGAACAGAATAGATTGGATAATGCCAATAAAAAGAATTTTCTCTCCCACATATGGGGCTTTAGGGGCATGGCACCCCTGAGGATCTGGAAATTCTGCGTAATAATTTTTAGCTCTTCCTTCATGCCAGAGAAGTCTGAATTTTTCTCTTTCTTTCTTTCTTTCCTTTTATGGAGTCTTTAGAGTACTTTACTGTAAAATTTGAGTTAAGTATTTGGTCATAGGCTCTGCTGGCCTTTGAGTGTCATCTGTGGCTCTTGCAAAACTCCCAAAAAATTACTATTGAATGTCTTATGCTGAGCTGGATAAGTCAACATGTGGAAGGGATAACCATAGGTAGCAGCAGCTAGGGGTGAAATGGATAGAGCTGGAGGCCTAGAGTTAAGAAGACTCAAATCTGATACTAGCTGTGTGACTCTGATCAAGTCACTTCACCCTGTTTTCCTCAGTTTCCTCAGCTGGAAAATGAGCTGGAGAAGGAAATGACAAATCAATGTGGTATCTTTGCCAAGAAAACTCCAAATGGGATCATGAAGAGTCAAAAGTGGCCCAAATGACTGGACAACAAAAGAAATGCAAACACATGTAAATGGACATCAGAGATTCTAGAATTGGAAGAGGGACCTCAGAATCTATTCAGTCTATCCCATCCCCTCATTTTACAGATGAGAAAACTGAAACCTAAGGAAATAAAATGACTTTGAGATGTCAGTCTTTTCGAACCAAAGGACAAATTTCCTAGAGAAGAAGTATGGAGATGACAGTTGATCATCCGGACTTTTGTGGGGATTTTCTTGCTGGCAGAAAATCTTTGGAAAGTAGCTCTTTGGTATGAAATGCTTGCCAAAAGACATCATTAGTGTTTGTGCAATATTATGCATTTATCTTGACTGTTTATATGGCATTACTCGAAGTTATATTTGTAGGGATACTGGCCAAAACTGAGCTCCAAATCCAGAGAGTTTTGCTGCTGACAGATATGAAGAAGGAAAGCAAAGAACTGTCTTCTTCACTTACCTTTTGTTCTACCTTGAATTCATTTGCATGCCAAGCCAGAGGGGTTCTTAGGAATTTCTAACCCAAAATCAAATTAATTGTCTGGGATTAAGAACTGTAATTCAGTCCTAGACACTGGGGAAAAAGATTCAATCTTAGCCTGAGGGTACTCTGTCAGAAAAGATCTGAATAGATTTGTTTACTTTTATTGAAGTTCTTTTAAATTAAAAAAAAAAAACACCTTCACCTCCCAAAGACTCACCTCCAACCTCTGCCACCCAATAGAATCTTCCTTCCCTTTTAACAAATAAGTAGAGCTTAGCAAAACAAATGGCTGAAAATGTATACCTCAAGCAAGGCAATAGTCTACCACCTCTTTATGGAGAGATGTGTCTAGTGGACTTTTGTTAAAAATACCACTTTAGCTGTTACATGGCAGTTCATAGTTTCTAGGTATGAAAGAGCTATAGTTCTGTCTTTATACACACACACATATATTTATATTATATAAATATATTTATATACACACACACACACACACACACACACACACATATATATATATATATATATATATATAAACATTTTTATTTAAAGTTTTGAGTTCCGGGGCAGCTAGGTGGTACAGTGGTTAAAGCACCGGCCCTGGATTCAAGAGGACCTGAGTTCAAATCCTGCCTTAGACACTTGACACTTACTAGCTGTGTGGCCCTGGGCAAGTCACTTAACCCTCATTGCCCTGAAAAACAAACAAATAAACAAAAAACAAAATAAAGTTTTGAATTCCAAATTCTATCCTTTCTCTCCCCTCCCTGAGGCAGTAAGCAATCAGATATGGGTTGTATATGTGCAATTATGTAAAATATTACCATATTAGTTTTGTACAAGAAAACTTGAATAAAAGAAAAAAAAAGAAAGTGAAAAATAGCATGCTTCAGTCTGTGTTCAATCAATATCAGTTCTTTCTTTGGAGGTGTATGGCATGCTTCATCATTAGTCCTTTCATTGTATTGCTGAGAATACTTAAGTCATTCACAGTTCTTCATCAAACAATATTGCTGTCACTGTGCACAATGTTCTCCTAGTTCTGTTCACTTCATTATATATCAGTTCATACAAGTCTTTCCAGGCCTTTCTGAAATCATCCTGATTGTAATTTTTATAGCACAATAATATTCCATTACAATCATATACCACACCTTTTTCAGCCATTCCCCAGTTGATGGGCATTCCTTTGATTTCCTTGTCTTCGCTACCACAAAAAGGACTGCTATAAATATTTTTGTACAAATAGGCCTTTTTCTCTTTTTTGGGATGTCTTTGGGATATAAACCTAGCAGTAGTATTGCTGGATCAAAGGGTATGCATAAATCTATTGCCCTTGGGGCATAGTTCCAAATTGCTCTCCATAATGGTTGGATCTTTTCACAATTCCACCAAGTTTTTGATCAATAGTGATTTTGAGCATTTTTTCATATGACTATGGACAGTTTTCATTTCTATGTCTGAAAAATGCCTTTTCGTATCCTTTGACCATTTATCAATTAGGGAATGACTTGCATTTTTTATATATTTGAGGGTCTGTCTTTATTAGGGAGATTTCTAGCCATGGTACCTAGCAATCGGTACCTAGATGGCCAGCAGATGGTTCTAAAGAAATGAAGCTCAGAAGTTGTAGCTAGAAGACCAGTAGTTATACCAAAGAGAGAGGATTAGGCAGGGAGAAGCAAAAACTCAACACCCAGGAGGAAAGCATCAGTGACACTACTCCATATTCAGTCTAGGACCAGAAGGAATCAGGGCTAAGGAGAGCAACACAATTACATCACCAAAAATTATAAGTATCTGAGGAGTATGAAGCCTTGGCCATACATGTTCCCATGCCAATGGAGGGCTATTGATAGTATATTTATGTTCCTTCATGTATCAAATAGGGATGATACTCACACCACCTACCTTTTAGGTTAGTCTTAAGGAAAGAACTTTGGAAACCTTAAATTATCACATAAATAGGAATTAGGATAATAGAGGATTTTGGTGTAATTTTATGTAATCAAAAATAAAGGGGAACGGGGCAGCTAGGTGGTGCAGTGGATAAAGCACCGGCCCTGGATTCAGGGGGACCTGAGTTCAAATCCGGCCTCAGACACTTGACACTTACTAGCTGTGTGACTCTGGGCAAGTCACTTAACCCTCATTGCCCTGCAAAAATAAAATAAAATAAAATAAAAAAAAAAGGGGAATGGGGCAGCTAGGTGGCACAGTGGATAAAGCACCAGCCCTGGATTCAGGAGGACCTGAGTTCAAATCTGGCCTCAGACACTTGACACTTACTAGCTGTGTGACCCTGGGCAAGTCACTTAACCCCCATTGCTCCACAAAAAAATTAAAAACTAAATAAAAATAAAGGGGCGGGTACCCAAAAGTCATTGGATGGGGGTAATAAAAAGTGAATCTTTCCTTGATCAGCAAGCAGGAAAGGATCAGCTTAGGATCACAGGATGTTTGACCTAGAATCCATAGGGATCTTAGGGTTCAACCCCCTTATTTTATTTCACAGACGAGAGAACTCGAGTTAAGAAGTAAACTCATAGAGTCATAGTTTTAAAATTGGGAGGGACCTTAGAAATTACATCTAGTTTAGCAGTTCTCAAAGCATGGTCTGGGATCCCCTCCTCCCCCTTGCAGAGATCCATGAGGTCAAAGCCATTTTCATAATGATCTTAAGACATTATTTTTTCCTACTAAAATATTGCTCCCTTTTCCAAGTACATATGTGTGTATGAGGTCAGATTTTCTTCATAGGGCTTCAAAATAAGAGACTAAATGCAGGAATAGATAAGAGAATCCCTCTGTTTGCTGTTAAACCAAACAGTAAAAATAAATCGCAAATGTAATCCATCTCAAAGCCCATTGGTATGGGGTTTTCTCTTAATCAGTGGAGAAGAGTGTCCTGTGAGTGTGAAGAGAGGAGCAGATTTCTGAAAGCTGGAGAGTTCCGGCCTTATTCTGTCTGGACTTTTCAAGCTGTAGCTTTTTGGGGAAGCTTCAAGCATCAAGTTGCTATGGGTGCTCCTGGCTTTCAGCAAAGTTAGAAGAGGACAGGCCTCTGTTCTCATCAGAGAGAAGGGGTAGCAGGCGAGAATTACATCTGTTAACTTCCTTAAGTATTGTTAGTCTAGGACACATGATTGAGTTCAATCTGACTTCTGATCACTGTCATTATTTGGGGGCAGGGGATGTAAGGGAGATTCCAAGCTCTCTATCCAAGTCTTGATTCCTTTCCCTCCAAATACCAGTTCCATTCTGAACGCCCATAGTTCAAATAGCAAAGAAAACCCATTTCTCCAAACCAGTAGCAAAACAGAAACCAGAGAAGGTATACATAGACCACTCCCAGTGGGAATGCCAAAACAGAGAGAGAGAGAGAGAGAGAGAGAGAGCACACATGCATGTGTGCGTGAGTGTCAGAGTCCAGTCTTTTCAGCATCCTGAAGTGGGTTTGACCTCTTCTGTTTTGCCTCTTGAAGCTGGAAACCATGAGCAACCAAAGTAACTCAATACTTAAAGGGTTTTGGGAAGACTACCACTTGAGGAATCCTAAAGATGAATGAGGAAGGCTAGAGCTCTTCAGATCTCAACAACTCTGACCTGACCCTCACAAAGCAGAGAGCCCCACACCAACCGGCTTTGGAACATGGATATCACAAGAATATATATCCAACAATGCCATTCTTTTCACTGATTTTAAAATATTTTTTTAAAGAAAAATATTGTTTATATTAACATGTAATGTGTTTTATTATTATTTTGACTTAGTAAATATTTCCAAATTTATGTCTTAATTTCCAATATGAGGGGCAGCTAGATGGTGCAGTGCATAGAGCGCCGGCCCTGGATTCAGGAGGACCTGAGTTCAAATCCGGCCTCAGACACTTAACAATTACTAGCTGTGTGACCCTGGGCAAGTCACTTAACAACCCCCCCCCAAAAAAAACAAAACAAAACAATTTCCAATATGGTAAATATTGATAGGTATAGCCCACATAAACTAAGGCTTTTGGGGAACCTCAATTTTTAAAAGTGCAAAGGAAAAAAAATGCAATGGAGACTCCAAAGTTTGAGAACCACTGATATTGACTGACTTGCTAAAGGTCACTGACGAAGTAAATGGCTCAACTCAAACCCGAATTCAGGTTGTCTGACTTCAAATCCAATGTTCCTTATGGAGCTGATGTCCTGGTGCCTCCTATAGGTCCTCATCAATTCTTTTATAGCTCTGAGTGACTCTCAACAAGTACCACCAGGCATCAGTTTGGCTTTTCCCACAGTTCCACAAGGTTGCCAGTAGCCTGTGTCTGTTTTCAGACATTTGATATTAAGTCTTCTACATCATAGGCAGTGTGGTATAGTGGATAGATGACTGAACTTGGTGTCAGACAAACCTAGGTTCAAATCCCAGGCTCCTGATACTTACTGGCTTTGATCAATAGCTCTGTTTTCTGGCTACTAAAGTAGGGGAAGAAGTTTGGGTCACCATACAAATACAAGGAAAGATAAAGAGAAGTCAGGGCTGGTTACATCTCAGAAGGTTCTAGCTTCTTCCCTTTTTTTTTTTTTTTAAATTAATTGAGATCTCTCTCCCCCCACCCAGTATTTCTACTGATTAAAATTTCGGTAGAATTCAAAGGCCAAAAAGAACCAGTGTATGTCTCTGTCATTAAAAAGTAAATTTGATATTAAATTTAAAAATTTCTGTACAAACAGAAGCAATGCATCCAAAATTAGAAGGGAGGCAGAAAGCTGGGAAACAATTTTTGAGGCCAGTACTTCTGATAAAGGCCTCATCCCTAAAATATATAGGGAACTAAATCAAATTTATAAGAATCCAAGTCATTCCCCAATTGAGAAATGGTCAAAGGATATGAACAGGCAGTTTTCTGATGAAGAAACCAAAGCTATCTATTCCCATATGAAAAAATGCTCTAAATCTCTAATGATTAGAGAGATGCAAATTAAAACAACTCTGAGGTACCACCTGACACCTATCAGATTGGCTAAAATGACAAAAAAAGATAATAAATGTTGGAGAAGCTGTGGGAAAATTGGAACACTAATACATTATTGGTGGAGCTGTGAACTGATCCAACCATGCTGGAGAGCAATTTGGAATTATGCCCAAAGGGCGATAAAGCTGTGCATACCCTTTGACCCAGCAATTCCACTTTTAGGTCTTTTTCCCAAAGAAATCATGGAAAGGGGAAAGGGACCCACATGTACAAAAATATTTATAGCTGCTCTTTACGTGGTAGCAAGGAATTGGAAGCTGAGGGGGTGCCCATCAATTGGGGGATGGCTGGACAAGTTGTGGTATATGAATACAATGGAATACTATTGTGCTGTAAGAAATGATGAGCAGGAGGAGTTCAGAGAAACCTGGAGGGTCTTACGTGAGCTGATGATGAGTGAGATGAGCAGAACCGGAAGAACATTGTACACAGTATCATCAACATTGAGTGTTGACCTACTGTGATGGACTATATTCTTCTCACCAATGCAATGGTACAGAAGAGTTCCAGGGAACTCATGACAGAAGAGGATCTCCAAATCCAAGAAAAAAAAAAAAGAACTGTGGAGTATAGATGCTGATTGAACCATACTATTTCTTTTGTTTTGGGTGCTGTTGTTGTTTTTTGTTTTTTCTATTTTGAGGTTTTGCATTACTGCCCTGATTTTTTCTCTTATAACAGGATTAATGCAGAAATAGGATTAATGTTATTATGGATATATATATATATATGTGTGTGTGTATATATATATATATATATGTATATGTATATAGATATACAGATATAACCTATATCAGATTACCTGCTGTCTAGGGGAGGAGGGAGGGAGGGGAGGGAGGGAGAAAAATCTGAAATTGTAAAGCTTGTATAAACAAAAGTTGAGAACTATCTTTACATGTAACGAAAAAAATAAAATACCTTATATGTTAAAAAAAAGTAAATTTGATATATGGTATTTCAAACATAAAATCATAGGATTTTAGAGCTGTGCTGAACCTTATAGGTCATTTAGACTAAGAAAGTAAAATACAAATCCAGTGGACCTTGTTGTTCCTCATCCAAAATTCAGGCACGGGGTGTGTGGGGGTGGGGGTGGGGGGTAGGGGGTGGGGATTCAGTTAAGATGGTAGCATGAAAAGTCAAAAATGAGATCTATTCTTACATATGCTTTAAGAAAAATCTTAAAAGGGTCTGAGGTAGAATAGTTATCAAGAAATCCAAAGAGAGGGGCAGCTAGGTGGCACAGTGGATAAAGTACCAGCCCTAGATTCAGGAGGACCTGAGTTCAAATCCAGTCTCAGACACTTGACACTTACTAGCTGTGTGACCTTGGGCAAGTCACTTAACCCTCATTGCCTTGAACAAAAAACAACAACAAAAAAGAAATCCAAAGAGAAATAAAAGTACGCTCTTCCATCTATCTCAGGACTAGAGTAGATAAAATGAGAGCCTGAAGGCTGCAAACATTCATCAGAGTGGGGTCTTACCAAGGAAGCCAATAGAATCTCAGTTCAACAGTTCTGAAAACCTGAATTGCTCTGATAAAGGAGACTCTACAGAAGTCTGAAGCCTTCCAGCACACTGAGCCCAGACATGCCAGGTGGGGTGGTGGGAGCCAGTAGTAGAAACAACAGAAATCCTGGATGGAAGTAAGCAAAGCCCAATTTCTCCATCTGAGAATTTGAGAGGTAGCAAAGCCTGATGCTGGAACAAAGTCCAAACTAGAAACTGAGGCTGGAAATACAAATAAATAGAAGAAAATATCCAACACAGTAAAGAAATATTATGGGTTGAGATGCCTATGAGGTAAAGCCAGAAAAAGAGAATAACTGCAACTCTTTAAAGCAAGGCCCCACAGGGGGAAAAATGTTGGCTACAAAGACTTCAAGAGTTCTTGAAAGAAATGCAAACAAATTTTTAAAAATATAAATAAGAACTCTGGAGGAAAAAACTGAAAGCAAAATAACAAATTGGGGGTGGAAAACCTTACCCAAGCAACATATTCTTTAAATATACAATGGAGCAAACAGAATTCAGTGACTCTAGGAGACAAGAAATATTAGGCAAAGTAAAAAGATTTTTTAAAAATAGAAGAAAATGTAATATGGAAACAACTAACCTGAAAAATAGGCTAGAAAAATTCCAAGAAATGACAATCAGGATCACATAAGACTATGCAGTGCAATAAAGGAAAGAAAACAATTCTTGTGGAAAGGGCTTGGGAAATGGAACTTGAATAGACTAGATAATTTTCAAGTATATCATATGAAAAGACCAAAGTTGAGCAGAAATTTTGAAATGCAACTATAAGAATCAGGAGAAATCTAGAAAGAGAAACACACTGAAGCAGTCAGGAGGGAATAAATATTGTTCAACAGTAGATATTTTAATAGAGGAAAAGATTAATATTCTTTCCAAACTCCATTGTCTTCAAGGGTCAAGGAGTTAAGGAAGGCAAACATTGTTTAGTTTTGTTTTATTGTTATGGCTTTAAGAAAGGAAAGAAAAAGGAGGAAAAATAAATATATTAGGGAAGAAAATGAGGAAGAAGAGAGAACAGTAGACTATTTCTCATAATTGTAGTATGCAGGAAGATGAATATAAAATCACAAAGGATGGGGTGGCAAAAGTAGATACCTCATAAGTCTCACTCTTATCTGAACTAGAAAAAAGAGGGTTGAACCCATATACAGAAAAAGGTCAGAGGCAGAACTACATTAAACTCAACTGAGAAACAGGTGGGATCAGGCATAAGGGGCTAGTAGTTCAAGAGAAAGGATAGAGGTGAGGAAAGGGAATAGACAGACGAGCAAAATAAAGTGCAACTTTGGAGGGTAGATATTAAAGGTGAAATTCAAGGGCAAAAAAAAAAAAAAAAGACTATATGGGGCAGCTAGATGGCGCAGTGGATAGAGCACCAGCCCTGGAGTCAGGAGTACCTGAGTTCAAATCCGACCTCAGACACTTAACACTTACTAGCTGTGTGACCCTGGGCAAGTCACTTAGCCCCAATTGCCTCACTAAAAACAAAAACAAAAAGACTATAAGAACAAATGTTTGGGATCTAGGTGAGGTGGAGAGAGGAGGAAAAGTAAAATTAAAGCACACCATTTTAATTATTGACTACTAATATTCATCATATTATCTCTTTCATTCCCTTTTTCTTTTTGTAAAGAAGGAAGCAGGAGTAAAAGAGGAAAAAGTCTAAGAGGAAATGTTAGAGGAAAATAAACAATTAACCATATGTAAATGTCATGAATTCACTCATAAAAGGGAAGAAGGAAGACAGAATGGGTTAGAAAGTCAAATCTAACAATTTGTTGTTTTTAAAAAACACTTGAAATATAAATATTCACATGTTAAAATGAAGGACTGGAAAATAATTCATTAAGTCCTAGACAAACTTTTTTAAAAATTAAGGTAGCGCAGGGGAGGGGGCGGAGAAGCCGCCAGCCTGGGTTGGCCCCTAACATGCCTAGAGGGTCCCAGGAGTCTCCCAGTCAGACAGAAGCTGGCCAAAAGCCAAGTGTCATGGCCGCAGGATCCCTCTTCAGAGCCCTGGTATCTGCCAAGTGGGTGGCTGAGTCCTTGAAGGCTTCCCAGCCCCTGAAGTGGCTGGATGCCTCGTGGTACCTGCCAAAGATGAAATGAGACCCTCAGCAGGAGTTTGAAGAAGGTCACATCCCTGGAGCGACCTTCTTTGACATTGACCTCTGCAGTGACCGGACGTCCCCTTACGACCACATGCTGCCCAACGCCGTGGACTTTGCTGAGTACGTTGGCAAGCTGGGGATGGGGAACGGCACCCACGTGGTGGTGTATGACAGTAGCGACCAGGGCTCCTACTCTGCCCCCCGAGTGTGGTGGATGTTCAGGGCCTTCGGGCACGACACTGTCTCTCTGATGGATGGAGGGCTAAGGAACTGGAAGCGGGAAGGGTATCCTCTGAGCTCTGGCAGGGCCCGCCCAATTCAAGCAGAATTCCAGGCCACCCTAAACCCGATGTTTGTGAAGACCTAGGAAGATATGAAGGACAACGTCTGGTTCCAAGTTGTATATGCCTGAGTTGAAGGGCACTTCAGGGGCATTGAACCAGAACCTTGGGAAGGTATCAGACCTGGTCATATCCCTGGCACCTTGAACATCCCCTTTATCGATTTTCTGACTGAGGAGGGCCTGGAGAAGAGCCCTGACACCATCCAAAAACTGTTCCAGGACAAGAAGGTGGACCTCTCACAGCCCCTGGTGGCAACTTGTGGCTCAGGTGCCACTGCCTGCCATGTGGCCCTGGGTGCTTATCTTTGTGGCAAGCCTGATGTGGCCATCTATGATGGATACTGGGTTGAATGGTACATGCGTGCCCAGCCTGAGGATGTCATCTCAGAAGGAAGAGGCAAGACCCTCTGAGTCAGGGGCAGGCAGGAGTCTACCCTGCTCCCAGGTCACCAGCCTTTACCGCCCCGGGATGGGGGTAGCCCAACCTAACAGTTTTTCCTAACTTTTTTTTTTAAATACAGTGGCCAAATTTCATTTTTCTTTTTTATTCTCAAGGTGTGGCCTAGGTGGCACACTCCCCTAATTCTCCCTCCCCCCTAGGAGGTCCTTAGTACTTCCTGATTCTGAGACAAATGTTATCCATTGAAAGAGGGAGGGAGGAGGGCATGAAGGACATCTTTGGCAATGGTGAAGGGATCTGGTGGAATTGATTAAAGTGGGGAATGGAGGGGGAAGAGGGGCTTGTCTAGTCCCAAACATGGCCTTCTGCAATTTAGCCTGTGTTGACCACCAAACCTACCTCCTCTTATCTTTTTTTTTTTTTTTTTTGCGGGGCAATGGGGGCCAAGCGACTTGCCCAGGGTCACACAGCCAGCAAGTATCAAGTGTCTGAGGCCAGATCCGAACTCAGGTACTCCCGAATCCAGGGCCAGCGCTCCATCCACTGCGCCACCCAGCTGCCCCTCCTCTTATCTTTTACTGTCAATAAATACGAAGCGTTAATCTTTAAAAAAATTAAAAATAAAAATAAAAAAAATAAAATGAAGGTAGCAATTATCTCAGACAAGGCAGTAGTAAAAATAGATATGGTTAAAAGAAGAAAAATACAATATACTCAAAGGCATGATAAATAATACCAGTACTTTTTTTTATTCATTCGTTCATTCATTTATTTGGTTTTGGGGGCTTTGAGGGGGGGCAATGAGGGTTAAGTGACTTGTCCAAGGTCACACAGCTAGTAAGTGTCAAGTGACTGAGGCTGATTTGAACTCAGGTCCTCCTGAATCCAGGGCTGCTGCTCTATCCCCTGCAACACCTAGCTGCCCCCAATACCAGTACTTTTAACAATAATAATATTAACATTGAACAATAACAACAACAGCACACACACATAAACCCCAAATGCTAATGTTTCTAAGTACTTAAAAGTTAATTGAATTACAGGGGAAAATAGATAGCAAAACTATGATAGTGTTCTCAATGTGTCCTTAATTTAACAAAAAATACAGACAAGAAAAAAGTTATGGACCCAAATAGAATTTTAGGAAAGTTAGATACAAAAACCTTCTGGTAATTACTGAATAGCAATTAAAACATATTCACTCGGTTGTACATAGCATTATTATAAAAGCTGATCACGTGCTAGGGACTAAAATCCTTAATAAACAAATCTCCAAAGGCAAAGATATTCAATACCTCCTTTACTGTTCACAATGCAATAATAAAAATTATAATCAATAAAGAGCCTTTGAATAAAACCACAGAATGAGATATACATTTTCACACATGATCTGCATGTGTGGATTGCCCATTCTTATTTGTCACAGAGGAAGGCTTTGGGGAGCCAAAGCTTGAATTGATGTGTGATGCCTCCAAAAATAAGAAAAGAATGAAAAGATTATCAGTGAAACTTTTTTTTAGTGTATAGAAGAGAAGGGAGATACAGAAAAACAGACTGGCTTTGTAGGTGCAATGTTGAGTTTGATATATTTTTTTAAAACCCATGCTGTACATAATAGAGATTCTGTATTCAATCCTTTTGTTTTTCTATTCTTTGTATATGGAAATGTGTGTGTTTGCTGATGTCTGTCAAGTACATAATACTAACAAAAAATGAAAATTATTTTTTAAAAAGAATTGTGAGGTCCCTGAGGATAGAAACTGTCTTTGCTTTTGCAAACTTATCAGTCGGCAAAGTTCTTGGCATGTGTGCTTTGTCATTCATTCAAAACAAAATGAGAGGTTTGGACTACATGTTCCTTCTAGATTTAAATCCCATGACCCACTGATCTTCTCTGTACTGTTTGATACTGAGTGCTTTCTTTTTGGATCAAAGGATCAGATATCGAGAGCTGGAAGGGGCTTTAGGAGTCTATACTCATTTCACTTTATAGAGGAATCTTCAAGAAAATAAATAACTTGTCCAAGATCACAAAGCTAGGATTTGCAGTTCAGTGTCCATGACTCCAAGTTTAACAATTTGTACATTGCATCATCCTGCCTCCTACCGAGGTGTTGATCACCTTTTTTTTTTGTGTGAGGCAATTGGGGTTAAGTGACTTGCCCAGGGTCACACAGCTAGTAAGTGTTAAGTGTCTGAGGCCGGATTTGAACTCAGGTCCTCCTGAATCCAGGGCCGCTGCTCTATCCACTGCGCCACCTAGCTGTTCTTGACTCTCAAATTTTTATCCCTAGCCCTGATCTGAGTCTGTAGTACCTGCCATACTCTCACTTACTTCATGAAAATGTTTGCTTTCCCTCTAGTCACCTGAAATGGACATATCTAAGACGGAGTTATCTCCTACTTGACCCTCAATTTACCCACTGAGAACGTCTCTATTTCTGTTGATAGCAGCACTGGGGCAGCTAGGTGGTGAAGTAGATAGAGCACTGGCTCTGAAGTTGGGAGGACCTGAGTTCAAATCTCACCTCAGACACTTACTAGCTGTGTGACCCTGGGCAAGTCACTTAACTCCAATTGCCTTAAAACATTGGGTTGGTGGTTCTGATCTATACCTCACCACTGGACCCAGATGGCTCTAGAGGAGAGAGGTTGGTGACCTTGTATAGCTCTCCCTCACTGAAATTCAATTCACTGCAAGTCATGACATCACCCCTATGCTGAGGTCCCCTTTCAGAATGAAGGACAAACAAGATAGCAGCACCATTATTCCCAGTCATCCAGTTTTAAAACCTGAGTCATCCTGGACTCCCCTTCTTCTACCCTTTTTCCCTTCCTATGACCTAAATAGACTCTAAATCCTATTGATTCTTCCTTTCACTTTCTTTTTCTTCTCACTGTCACAATCATAGCCCAGGATCCTGTTACTTCATGCTTAGACTATTACAATAATGGTCTTTTAAGTGAACTCTTACGTGGTTACACTGAAATCCCACTTGTCACATGTTTTTGTAGTTCTCTAAACTAGACTTCAGGTAAGGACCTTGAAGACAGGAATGAGATGTTTTGTTTTGTTTTGTTAGATCTGTCCATAGCACCTGGAACATGATTTGCATATTGTTGGGCTCTCAAATATTTTCGTAGTTTTGTTCAGTCAGAAGCCTAAAACTGGATCAGACTTGAATAGATCTATACTGAACAGAAATGCTCTCAACAATTTTCTCAAGACCTGTGTGAATATAAAAATGTCATTATTATTAAATATGTCTCTCTCAAAGTCATTTTTAAGCCATGTCAATTCTTCATGACTTCATTTGGGGTTTTCTTGGCCAGGATACTGGTTTGCCATTCCTTCTCCAGCTCACTTTACAGATGAGGAAAGTGAGGCAAATAAGGTTAAATGACTTGTCCAGGGTCATATAGCTAATAAGTATCTGAGGTCAGATTTGAAATCAGGAAGATGCGTCTATATGATTCCAGACCTTATACTCTAAACACTGGGCCACTTGACTGCCCCTATCAAATATGAAGAGATCATGAAGCTGGGATGGAGAGATAATACAGAACTGGTGTCCAAAAATATCTGGAAAGATTATAACGAACCAAAACAAATCGCATAAAATTCAAAAGGGCTGAATGTTAAGTACTGCACTTGAATTAAAAAAAAAAGTTAGGCTCTAACCTAACAAAAAACATAAATAAGGAAAAAGTTAAGTTTTAATAGGAGTATAAACTCCAGAATAAAGGAGGTTCTAATGCTATCTCAGACACTTTAGAGCTCTTCTCAGCCTCATTTTCCTCATCTACAAAATAGGAATAATAGCAATAGCACCTACCTTCTTGTGAGGATCAGATGGAATAACAACAACAATAAATATTATCTTATTTGGTCTTCACAACAACCCTGGGAGGCAGGCGATGTTATTATTTCCATTTTACAGATGAGGAAACTGAGGCTAACAGCAGTTAAGATGAGGATAATGCACAAAGCCCTGGTCAAACTATGTCTGGAGGTTGTAGGCTCCTCATTTGAGGAAGAATACTGGTGGAAAATATCTAGAAGGGATTTACTAGGGCAATAACTTTGTTGTTGTTCAGTCGTTTTTTCAGTTGTGTCTCCAGATGGGGTTTTCTCTTCAAAGATACTAGACTGGTTTGCCATTTCCTCCTCCAGCTCATTTTACAGATGAGGAAACCGAGGCAGACAGGGCTAAGTGACATGCCCAGGGTCATACAGCTAGTAACTGAGGCCAGATTTGGTTGATTTTTTTTTTTGCAGGGCAATGGGGGTTAAGTGACTTGCCCAGGGTCACTCAGCTAGTAAGTGTCAAGTGTCTGAGGCCAGATTTGAACTCAGGTACTCCTGAATCCAGGGCCGGTGCTTTATCCACTGTGCCACCTAGCCGCCCCGATTTTTTGTTTTTTTTGAGGCCAGATTTGAACTCAGAAAGATGAGTCTTCCTGACTCCAGGCGAGGCACTCTAGACTGTCACTTTATATTATTGGTTAAAGGAGTTGGGCAAGTCTGTTTAGTCTAGAAGAAAAGAATATTTTGAATGGGCATGATAGCAGTCTCAAGTATTTGAAGAACTGCCTTGGAAAAGGAATTAGAGGATCTAACCTCACCTTGGCTAGCAGAAGTAAGAACAACAGAGAACACAGTGCATTAATGAGGACAAGCTGGAGTCAGAACCTCAATTGACATTCAAGCTCTACCGCCTACTTATGCAACCTAGTGAGCCACAACCCATCTAGGGTCTATTAGTTAGTGCTCCTCTAGGAAATGAATGAGTTAAACCGCGTGGTGAGAACTGGGTTGGTTTTACGGGGATAGCAAGTTGGGGAGGAATGAATGATCCATCCCACCTCTTCTCTTCCTAGCTTCTTCCTCCTCTGTGGCCCCTTCCAGAATTACATACACATTAGGCATCTCAAGCAGTTGGTAAAGTAGGTTGGCCCCTTAAGAAAGGGATGGGGAGGGCGGGGTTTCTGACCCTTGAAATATAAAGAGGCTTAGCCCTGGGGGGAGGGGAGGAGTACTCAATTCTGCAATTGCCTCGGGGAGGGGTAAATTGTTGCCTTCTTTTCTGCATGATTATTGTTCCTGGTGACTACCCAAGGTAATATTTTCTATCCTTTTGAAACTTGTCTCATTAAACTTAGTTTTAATTTGTGTTTTATCTTCCACAGTTTTATTTTAAACCTTGAATCTGTTTAAGGCTTGTCCCACAATAGACTAGATTATCTCTCAGTCCTCTTTTAGCTCAAAATTATACGATCCTGTGTTTCAGAGTAGCAGGCAGATTTCAGCTTGATGGGAGGAAAAGCTTTCTAACAATTTGAACTGTTCCAAAGTAGGGCTCCTTGAGAAGTTAAGTTCCCCAATAATTAATTTTTTTTTTATTAAGTGCTTACTGTGTTCCAAGCACTGGAGATACAAGTTCAAAAATCAAAACTGTTTCTGCTCTAGATGAGTTTATATCCTAATGGGAATAGACTACTACACATATGGGGAAGTGGTTGCCTGGAAAGAGTGTTTTGGCCTAGGAACTCACTGCTATCGTGACATCCTTTCCTTGAATCATTGTGTTGATTTGAATATGGATCCAAGAGCTAGAGGGGGAGAAAGGCAAGGGGGATATGTCTAGCAGCTGGACAAGCATCAGGGCAGGTCTGGAGCTGGGGCTGGGTTCTAGCTTATAAATGCTGGTCTTTTGAAAATTTGGAGTCCTGGGCTCTAGGGTACCAAGACACCAGACCCTAGAAGCAGAGGCTGGAACCAGGATGCTAGAAGATGAAGGGAGGCAGTCTTCAAGTGGAGGCTGGGTGATCACATCAGGGATTCCTCATCACTGATTTCTCAGGTCCTTTCCATTCTGTATGAGTGTAGCCTAACTCACTAGATAGCCAGATAAATGAAGTTAACAAATCACCCAACATTTATTAAAGGCATCCTCCAGCTTGTTAGATGCTCAAAGGGGAATGAAATACAAGTCATGGTCCGTCAGGGAATGCAAAGCAGGTGTTAATCATTTTTGACTGATAAGAGACATAAAATACATAAATATCACAATCTATTTCAGAGTACTAAGTACAAAGTTTAAAAAAAAAGATGAGGGAGCAACAGTTTCTAATGAAGGACTGAAATTCGTGGCATGAATTCTTATTTCTGGGAGACCGAAGTTCCTCTAACTATGGATGCAGGGGAAATTCCGGTGAGGTACTTTTCTTGTATACAAAAACGATGTAGTCTGTCAACTGAGCTCTGAGTTGTTTTTCCAGCGGTGATAATAGGTTTGGGCTGAGAAAATTCACCGATTTGATCTCCCTTGTAATCAGAGGTATGTATTTGTGAGCTGTGTGGCTGGCCTGGGTCAAGAGTGCAATCCGTGACCTTCAAAACATGTTCTTCACTGGGTGCAAAGCTAACTGATTCATTTGAACTCACAATCTTGTTCTCATCCACTCCCTCGAAGCTCTCGCCTCTGAGATCATTTTACACTTTCCCCTCCCTGCTCCCCACCCAAAGTGGTTTGGATATAGGGGTAACTCAGCGAAGGGGAGACCTTGCACCGCCCCCCACCCCCTTCATTGCCAGTCTCTCAATCCTGGAAGGCCCAGGTAGAGATGGGGGTGAGGTGGGGGATCGAGAGTGATAGCGAAGATCTTCTGCAAACATCTCCTTCAAAAACTATTTTAGCCAGAGTGACTTCAGAAGTTTGAAACGCTCCCCGGCTGAACTCTAACCTAGCTCTTGATGTGGTAGTTCTCTCTTTAACTTGGAAAGGAAGTCACTGAAGTTGCCAGATTTTTGTTTTATGTTGGCACAAAAGGATGCTCTCTGGGAGCATCTTGGCCTTTCCCTGCCCCAATATTAGGATGGTTTGATATTCCCTCCCGGTGATGACCTCCTCGCTGCGGCTGTCGGGTGGGTCGGCCCAGCGGTGTATTGGAGGGAACGGACCGGTCAGGAACACACAAGTCCCTGTCCAGCAGCGGAGGTCCAGGCAACTTCCCTGTTCCCTAGCCCGGGTGTTGGCGAGCCCAGCAGCCAGTGCTATAGAAACAGGGCGCCCGCATCCCGGTTCTGATTCTGACCCAGGTTCGGCCGGGCTTTTCCCCTTATAATTTGCCCCCCTTGCCCCCGCCCTCAGACAGTGGGAGTGCTTTCTGTAACTTGTCAAAATAATTGGACCGGAAACCTAAACCATCGGGCGTTGTTCTGTTCTGTTTTTCATTGGAAGTCTGGTGCCTGCGAGTAAATAACGCTGCCCTCCAGCCGCAACACCTAGTGGGTAGCGCAGAGAGTCAGCTTACGCATTCGCCGATGCCAGTCCGAGTAAGTGAGGGCTAATGAGCCCGGACTGCCGGGACGCGCCCGGGAGCTCCGCGTGCGGCGGCTCACCCGGACCGGCGGCGGTCACTGTCGGGGAGCCACGCACCCGGACCAGCGGCCCATTTACCAGGGGAGGCTCGCCTCACATCGCGCCTCGCTTTTTGTTTGAACTCCCTCCCCCCCTCCTTTGTGGCCGCTTCTTTGGGGCTCGGCGGGGACCCCCTGCCGCGGCTCGTGCATGCCTGCCGGCCCGCTATTGGCTGCCGACGGAGGGTAGTTTGCCGCGAAAACGCCAGCCTGCCACGGTTAATCGGGACGTGGTGAGTCTCTTTTCCAGGCCCCGTTGACTGGATGGGTGAGGAGGGGATGCTGGCCCGAGAGTCAAAGGCGTGGGGTTGGGGAAGGCGGTGAGGAGGGAGGGGCGGCGGGGTGGGTACAGGCTGGGGTTCAGCGGCCTGGAGCATCTCACGCCCCCCGGGGGCTGGATCCCCGAGCGCGGAGCCCGCGGGCGCGCAGCACTGGGCTTGCATGCACGGGCGCCCTGGCGGGGAGTCTCGGCGCGCGCCCTTCCCCCGCGCCGCCCCCCCCATCACGTGACGCCGGCTGGCTCGCTTCTACGCTTGAGCGCCTTAACTTGCTCCATTTCTTCCCCTCCCTCCCTCTAGCCTTCCCTTTCATTACCCCCCCAACCCCCACCCCAACACCAGTTCTCGCTAGAGCGGCGAGAAGCCCGCCCCTACGTTCTCTTGCCTCTCGTGCTCATTGGCTGAGGCGGCGAGGACGCGTCTCCAGGGCGAGTGGCAGCCATTGGTGCGGGGGGCGATCCGAGTTCCCGGATGAGGGAACATTCTGCAGTATAAAGGGAGCGGGGAAGGCGGGAGACAGCGCAGTTTGAATCGCGGTGCGCCAGAGCAGTAGCCGGCGGGGTCTCTGCCCGGGTGTTTGCTTGGTCCGTTCTCTGCCGTGAGCGTGTGTGCGAGAGCTTCACGCACAACTCAAAATGGTAAACTTAGCAGAAGCGCCTGAAGGATTCCGCGGGCTGCTTCCCGGCTGGAGAAGGGGGAGGGGAGGGGGGAGGGTACCGTTACACACCGGGGACTAGGGGGAGAAGCGGCGGTTAGGGGCGCGCGCGCGCGCCTGGACGAGAGGCGAGGGAGGAGGAGGAGGAAGAAGCGGAGGAGAGGCGGACGGTTGGGGGGAGGGATGGAGGGAGGGAGCCGCCTCCGGTCTCGTGGCGGCGGCGGCGGCGACGGTGACGGTTGGTGGCGCGCGTGCGCGGCGCCGCGCGGGCTCGGGGCAGGGCGCGCGCGCGCTCCCGGCGGCCTGCGCGCGGCTCGTCCAGCGCCGCCGGGGCGGGCGGGCGGCCGCGGATTTCCCGGGGGAGGCGGGGGCGGCTCCCCTCCCTGCTCCCATCCCCCGCCCGCTCGCGCCCCGGGGAAATGCTCGGGCCGGGCGTTGGGAGGCCCCGCGGAGGGGGAGGGGTCCGGGCGGCCCGGCTAACCTCCACCCCCGGCCCGTTCTCCCGCCCGCATGGGTGTGTGCCCCCTCCAGGCTGGCGGGAAGGCTGGGAAGGACTCCGGAAAGGCGAAGACAAAGGCGGTTTCCCGCTCGCAGAGGGCTGGCTTGCAGGTCAGTGGGGCCCGCCGCCGTGGGCCTCCGCCCGCCGCCGGATCGCCCCTTCGGGAGGGCGGGCGGGGCCCCCCTCGCGCGCGGCCTGGGGCGGGAGGGGGGCGGCGGGGAAGGCGGTCACGTGTGACCGGAGCGGCACCCCCCCACTCCCCCGGCCCCGGGTCGAGATTTGGCGGGAGCGCCGCCCGAGCCGGGTCCGCGCCCGGCCGGACCTCGTTTGTGCATGCTTGTGCGTGTTTTTAAGTTCCCAGTCGGCCGCATCCACCGGCATCTGAAGTCCCGGACAACGAGCCACGGCCGCGTGGGGGCCACCGCCGCCGTGTACAGCGCGGCCATCCTGGAGTATCTGACCGCCGAGGTAAGGGGCCGGCGCGCTCCGCGGGACGGGCAGGGCAGGGAGGGGAAGGGAAGGGAAGGGGCGCCGAGCCGAGCCGGCCGCCTCCGGACGCCAGGGGGAGCCCGAGGCCGCCCCGCCCCGCCCCGCCCCCGGGCCGCCCACCCGCGGAACCCAGTGCCCGCAGCCGAGCCGCCCCAGACCCCATTGATGTCAGGGCTTCCCGCAGGTGCTTGAGCTGGCGGGAAACGCATCGAAAGACTTGAAGGTGAAGCGCATCACTCCTCGCCACTTGCAGCTGGCCATTCGTGGGGACGAGGAGTTGGACTCGCTGATAAAGGCAACGATCGCCGGCGGGGGTACGTAGCTGACGTCGGCTGCCCCTAACGCTGACAGGCTGTAGAAAAGGCAGTTTGTACTCATTCTGCATGCCAGCTCCCCGAAACAGATGGATTAACAGATCCCCTAACGAGGCAGCCCCCGCTTTCATGTTCCTCTTGGAAGTCGGAGGAATGACCTTTAATTAAGCACTCGGAAGAGGGGCAGATCTAAGACCGTATTTTAGTGCTCTTAACAAGGGAATTTGCATCATGCTTTAAAAAGGAAAGCTTCTAATCCTTTAACACCACTCTTATAGGTGTGATTCCACACATCCATAAATCTCTGATTGGAAAGAAAGGACAACAGAAGACTGTTTAAAGGATGCCTGGATTCCATGTTATCTCAGGACTCTAAATACTCTTAACAACTGTCCAGTGTTGGTGATTTCCAGTGGACTGTATCTCTGTGAAAACCACAATTTTGCCTTTTTGTAATTCTATTTTGATTAAGTTGGAAGCTTACTTAGCTTACCAGCCAACCAAATTTCTGCATTGAAGTCTTAACCATATTTAAGTGTTACTGTGGCTTCAAAGAAGCTATTGATTCTGAAGTAGTGGGTTTTGATTGAGTTGACTGTTTTTAAAAATCTGTTTGGATATTAATTGTGATGCAGAAGTTATAGTAACAAACATTTGGTTTTGTACAGACTTTTATTTCCACTCTGGTGGATAAGTTCAATAAAGGTCATATCCAAAACAAGTTTGTTTTTTGAATTGTCATGTTTTGTAGCAGAGACGTGGGTCTATTTTGATCCAAATGCTTTCAACTCAAATGAGCCTCTTGAAAACACACACGTGTCCTGGTCACTTAAACGAAGGTTTTTCCTGATCAGCCCAGAAACAAATCAAATGCATCTGCAGCCTTAATAAAATGATTAAAGGTCGTGACAGCTTTTTTCAAATGTTGAGGCCTGTCAGCAAGGTCTTTAACTCAGTTTGTGTACATGCATATGTACCTTTGTCCCCACTAACGTCATAACTTTGCCAAACATCATCTTAATTAGAAAAAGATGTTCCCATAGCTAGCCACAGAAAGGCAAATCGAGACATAAGCAACTCATCCTGAAACAGCCCTTGGGTGTGAAGTAGACCAAACTATAGTTTGGGGCCTAAGAATGAAAGTAAAAGCATTAAGCCTATCAAAGAAGGATGATTGATTGCTATTAATGAATGTATCTTAAATACTTGTATAGAATCTTTTTATAAAGGGCTAGTGTTCACCACAAAACCACTTATACTCATTTCTGGTTTCTTTACCAAATATAGTATGTTAGGATTTGTTTTTTATTTTTTCAGGTTCTCAACGTTTATTTGAATGTTTATCATTAGCTTTAATTATTAGGCTTGGTCTTGGGCTGCAGACATTTAAGTCTCTTGTACTGTTTTATCTGTGAACACACACATAAATACACTCAGAAACATAGGGATTTCACAGCCAAAACCTGGATTTTAATGGCCTGTGCTTTAGTCGGTCAGTTTAGTTGGTACAAGACAGTCCAGTAGATCAGTGGTTCTTTCCCAAATGGTCTAAGGAAATGGCCTTGACCGAGAATTCAGCCCGAGGCCACTGAGGGCTTGTTGCCAGTCTGGGAGGACCAGACCTTCAAAGGGGGTGTCCTGGGACAGGTGTGAAGCTGACTAGGAAAAGTCGTATTGGCGTGGGGGCCAGTGGCTCAGTGTGCTGCGGCCGCCACTACAGCAGTTGCAGACCAAGCCTCTTGCTGGCCAGTAACTTGTCCTCCCGTGGAGGTTTGGTGGCTATCAGCTGTTTTCGGACGGGAGGCGTATTTGGGAGAAGACCCCTAGCTGGGGGCGGGGTTAAGGAGGCTCGCACAAATCGCACCTGGCCCGCTCTGTGCGCAGAGACTGCGGGTGGGCGGGGAGGCCGGCCTCCTGTTGGCCCCGCCTCCTGCACGCCACTCTCGGGTTACCATGGAGCCGGTAACTCGGCGCCCGCGGCCGGGTGAACTCCGGGGAGGTTCGGCGGGGAGACGGTTCCCCTAGCGCCCCCTAGGAGCCCGCAATCCCGAACGCCCCGGCGAAGCGCCGCTCAGACGGGGTTTGGGAGCAGCCCCGCACTGCAGTCACCCCATCCCTGCCACATCCCCGGGGCCAGGGCTTTCTCGGCGTGGGGGGCGGGGCTGGACGGCCTATGGAGGACGGGTCCGGACCGGGGCCGGGGCTGCCTCCCAGCCGCGGGATCGAGCATTCAGCGCCCCGGGCGCCGCAGTGGTGACGGCCCGTCCCCCCCTCTCCGGGGCTTCGGTGGTGCCACCCGTCCCCCCCGCTGGCGGGCCCCGGTTGGTAGGCTCCGCCCGGCTCCTGCGCCCTCCCAGCTTCGCTCTGCGGATCCGGTTCGGACGTTTCGACACCCCGGCCTCGCGAGCCCCTGCACCGCCTGACCCGGGCCCACCTGGGCGCTAGTCCCCGGCCGGGGTCGGGGTCCGGGATGCAGCCCGCCCTAGGCAGAGCCGCCGCAGCCGCTGGGCCGGGAGGCCGCCCGTGAGGAGGCGGAGCCCTCCGTCCGCCGCCTCCGAGGCCCGCCCGCCCCTCCGAGGCCCGCCGCCCGTCAGGCCGCCCGGCCCGGCCCGGCCCGGCCCGGCCCCTCCCCCGCCCGCGCGGCCCGGCCCCCTCTCCCCCTCGGGCGCCCCGCCCCGGCCCGCCCTCCCGCCTCCGCCTCCGCCGCTCTGGCTTCCGCCCCCTTCTCGCTGCGCTGCCGGAGGAAACGGAAGAAGGAGCGAGCCATGGAGGGGAACCGGGACGAGGCGGAGAAATGCATCGAGATCGCCCGGGAGGCGCTGGAGGCCGGCAACCGCGACCGGGCCTTGCGCTTCCTGCACAAGGCCGAGAAGCTCTACCCGTCCCCCACGGCCCGAGGTGAGTGTCTCGGCCGGCGCGGCCCGGCCTCGCCTCCGCCGCCCGGCCCCGCCGCGAGACGCGCGGGAGGCCCGGCCCGGCCCGGCCCGGCCCGACACACCCCCACGGGGCCTCCCTCTGCGGCCCCCCGCCCGCCGCGGGCCGGCCGGGGGGCGCTGGGCCCGACCGGGGCAGGGCGGGGGGGCCCCCCCCCCCCCCCGTTTCCCAGCGCGACCATGGGTGCCCCGAGAAGTCCCTGCAGGGGCAGAAAACACGGGCGGACCCTCGGGGCTAAGCCTCCGGCCTCGGAGCCCGCGGCCCGAGCAAACAAGCCTGGTACCTTGGGGAGGGCAGAGCTTCCCCCGGGAGGGGCGCGCGGTGGGTGGCAGACGCGGCAGGTCGGGGCCGGGGGCCGATACTCGGTGATTTCGGGGTGCGCCGGGGGAGCGTGCCCGGGTCCCTCCCCGGCAGAGGCCCCCGAAGTGGAAGGCTGGGGCACACGACCCAGCAAACTTTGAGGGGAGAGAGGAAAACCCGGCTCTGCTGTCAGCGGCCTCGGCCTCCTGCGTCGGCTCGGTCCGGAGCCGTCTGTGCCGGGAGGGAGAGAAAGTAACTTTCCTAACTTCGGCTGCTTCAAAGCACGTCTTATGGCTGGAGCGGCTCGGAAGCCGGCCCGGCCCGGCCCCTTCATTTTACAGCCGAGGAAACGGGCTCAGGGCGCTTAAGAGACTTCGCTGGTTAATCAGCTAGTACCGGGTAAAGGTCTGGTCCGGAATAGCAGAACCATACATAGCCCCGCCTGAAGTCTAGTTAGGGAGAGAAGGGAGAAACAAACGAAAAGTTAGCAGCTGCTACCGAATCACCGATTTCCACGGCTGGACAGCACCTCGGTGACCATCTGGTCCGACCCCTAGCTAGAAAAGAATCCCTTGTGCAACATCGTGGGCCAGTGGTCTTGCAGCCTTTGCTTAAAAACTCCCAGCGACAGGAATCCACTAGCTCTTGAAACAAACCACTTATTCCACTTCTAGGCAGATTCACCACTTTTAGGTAAATTTAGCTCTGCAGCTTTGATCTGTTATTCCTAGATCTGCCCTCTTCCATATGCCAGTCTTTCAGGTACTTGAAAAGAACTGTCATGTCAAGACTGGAAGGGACGAGTGGATGTCATTTAGTCCAACCCTCTCATTCTAGGAATGAAAAGACTGAGGCTCAGAGAGGGTTAATTTCTTACCCAGGTGACGGGACTGGGATGCCAGCTCAGTTCCTCTGACTCCAAATAGAGCCGGCCAGCCACTATACCCCAGTGCCTTTCCTAAGTCTTTCATCTGCAAGCCAGGTCTTTCCTTTTCCTTCTGGTCCGTCATATGATATGAATTCAAGGTCTTTCATCAGCATCTGGCCCATAGTCATCTCTTTGAAAATGCCCATCACTTGATTAGTTGCCTTCCTCTGGACGATTTCTTGGTTATCAGTACCAGTGTCTGTCCTAAGATACAGTGTCTGGAACTATGGTTGTACCAAGACATGTCACAGTGGAACCATCTCTGTATTCTTGGAGGCTGTGCCTTTCAATACAGGATCTCATGGTTCTTTTGGGCTGCTGTTACAGCACACTGTTAATTCATATTGAATTTACAATCCCCGGAAAACTGCAGGGCTTTCCTCCATCCAGACATTGTCTAACGTACTTTCTCGTATTATATATGAAGTGGATCTATAAGAGCACATTTAGAAGGGCCTATGGGACTGCCCTCAGCAGATCGAACCTCTCTCTTAGGGAGCCCTTTGCACCATCTAGAGCTTAAGTGACTTGCCCAGGGTCAAGTAATGGGTAAGTGTCCCTGGGTGGGCCCTACTGACGCCCATCCCCAGAACTTTTTCTGCTCTGCTGTGCTGCCTCAGTAAGACTTGACGTTTTCATTTTAGATTTCATCTGATTATATCCCATCAAATGCTCTCTAGCCTCTGAAGATCCTAACTGTTGCTCCCAATTTTGTGTCTTCAGATTTAACGAGCATGCCTTGATTTACACCATCTCTTAAAGTGTTGGAAGAGCCCAGCACCAAGTAAAGAGCCTTGTTTTACTGAGGGACTTCAGTTACTAACAACTCTTGTTTCTGCCTCTCCAACATCTGCCCTCTTCACTTTGCTCCCATAAACACCATCCTAGTTCAGCCTCTCATCACCTCTGCTTGGTGCTAGAGTCTCTCCACACAGGCACCAAAGGGGTTTTACTAAAGTCCACATCTGATCATGCCACTCCCCAGTCCCTCGAAGATCAAATATCCACTCCTCAGTTTGGCTTTCAGAGCGGTTGACAACCTGGACCCTTCCTATCCTAGCGTTCTTAGACATTATTCCTTTCTACACAGTCTTGAAGGCCCAACTATACTGGCTTTGTCGTTCCTCACCTTGGATGAGGAACATCTTCGTTCCATCCCTTGTCTCTAAGTCTTTGTACTGATGGTCTCCCCCAACCACTGAAACGCTCTCTCCTCACCTCCGCCCCTGAGAATCCTGGGTTTCCTTCAAGATGAAGCCCAAGTGCCGCTTTCTACAGGAAGCCTCTACAGTTACTTTGTATCTCCTCTGTTGTATGTATCCTGTAGAAACAGATCTACATGTCTCTGCTGTTAGAATACAACAAGTTCCTTGAGAACAGGGTAGGTTTCATTTTTTGTCTTCTTACCCTCAGTACCTAAAGCAGTGCCTGGTAAACAGTAGGTCAGCAATAAATGCTTGTTGGTCGATTCAACATAACCACAGGAGCTATCACAGCAGTGTCACAAAGCATAAGAATGATGAATATAACTGCCCAGGAGGAGAGAGCTCTTGTAGGGGTATTTAAGGACGATTACCTATGTTAACTACTTGAACAAACATCTTGGTAACAGAGAAATTTTACGTTTATTTATTAAAACCAGAATTCCTTTTATCTCGGCAGCCTCTTGGACCTTAGGATGCAAAACAACCGATATATATTAAATGTGTACTGTTTAGGTGACAGTCAGCCTGCCGTAATGGACAGGCAGTTGACCGGTGTGCCCCAAAGACCTAGGTTCTCTCCTTGCCCTTGACACACACACTTCCTGTATGTCCTTGGGCAATCTACTTAACCCCTCAATGCCCAGGTAGTGCTCTAAGACTCTTAAGTTGCAGAGAAGGTGCAGTGACCTGCATTAGTAGGAGGGAATTCATCATCTGGGAGCTCCCTATATCCTAGACCATCTCTGTTTAAAACATTTTTTTACTTTATTTTATTTTTTTAGATCATATCTTTATACTTGCTACTGTGTAAAGCACTCTGCTCCTCTTAGTTATAAATACAGAACTATTATTTTGAAAATTTTTAGGACTAGGACAGCTGACAAGGACCCTAGATATCTCCATCAGTCTCCAAACTTTCTTGATCATACACCCCTATCGGCAGTGGTTTTTTCTTGGTGGCTGTGTTGGGAATTTGCTTAGTGGTACCTGCCCCCAAATGCTGATTGTACTTGGGACTGATTGGGTTTCGTTTACCTAGAGGGATTCAGGGAGCAAGCTGGGAGATTGTACTCAATGGGGAAAAGTGGAATATAGTGGGCTGTCCTGGGTGAAGGGTAGGTGTGGCTGTGTTGGAGACCAGGAGGTTGCCCATCTTCTCATCTGTGAATTCTTGGAGCACACACCCCTTAGGGGTCTTAGGATAATAGATTTTAAGTGAGAAGGGACATAGGACTCAAGCTCTCTATTTCAGAGATGTAGCAACTCAGGCACAGAGAGATTGACTTACCCACAGTTGCACAGTCAGGCCCAATCAGCCAGAAGTAGGTAACTCCTTTGGGGGCCCCCACTTTGGAGACCAGTGGTCCAACCCCTGAGGGACTTGCTGACATGACAGGAAGAACTCGGAAAATTTCTGACTCTAAAGCTACCTTTCAGCTCTAAAATGCTGAACCTTTTTTTTTTTCTTCCTATTAAACCTATGATTTGTCCATGTCGGTAGCTTCTGTTGAAGAACTAACTTTAATTCCTGTAAACACTTTCCCTGCACAGTCTTCAGAGGATTGCTCCGGTACACTGAAAAGTTTAGGGACTTGCCAGGTCACATGACCAGCATGTTTCCAAGGACTTGAACTTTTTCCAGTACCCTAAATCTTACTTTAAGAACCCTGTTCACATTTCTAATTAGATTATGACAGCACCCTGGCATTAATCTCATTAGTACTGACCCTTATCCAAATAAACAGAATTCTTAAAAACTATATTTATTAGCATGATGGAATTTTAGAACTCAGGGGGACCTTAGAGGATCTCTGCTAAAATAAGATCATGGATAGCTAGAACCTTGAGATATTTTAGAGTAGGGGTTCTTAAGGTTTTTTGTGTTGTGGACCCCTTTATTAGCCTGGTGAAGCCTTCTCAGAATTGTTTCAAATGCATAAAATAGAACACAAAAGATTACCAAGGAAATCAATTATAGTAAAATTAAGTTGTTAAATTTATTTATTTATTTATTTGGTGGGGCAATGAGGATTAAGTGACTTGCCCAGGGTCACACAGCTAGTAAGTGTCAAGTGTCTGAGGCCGGATTTGAACTCAGGTACTCCTGAATCCAGGGCCAGTGCTCCATCCACTGTGCCACCCAGCTGCCCCCAAGTTAGAATTCTGAAACAGGATTTGCGTTTTTTTTTGTTTTTTATATTTTTAGTGCCTGACACAGTGACTTGCTCACTTTTTAAAAATTCTCCCATTCTCTCATTGGGCTTATCCGTATGGAGGCTCCTTCTAACTAACCCATTAGCACTAACAGATCGGGTAACTCAACAGTTAACTCACAGTCTTAGTTACCTAGGGCACTGAGAAGGCAACTGATTTGTCCATGGTCACATAGCCAGCATTAAGTCAGAAGTGATTCTAGGTTATCCTGACTCTAGGACTGGCCCTCTGTCTACTACACTATCATATGCACAGTAGGATTTAATAACTTTAATTCCATTTGTTGAATGAGAATAGTAAACAGAAACATTTTTTGAACACTACTAGTATGGTGATTATTTTTCACCATTGGATCTTACGACTACGTGTAGTTCCAGATAGAAAGTTTTTACTTATTGGTGTTGAGCCATATTCATCTGAAGATAGAATGGGCTTTTTGTTTTTTGTTTTTTGTTTAGTTTTATTCAAGTCCAACTTGTATAAAGCCTGAGAGCAACCTATAACCATTTTGCAGGTACCACAGACCCAACCTTATTTTCATTGTACTTTCCTACAGAAATAATATCAAAGGCTTCCCCTTTAGATGCTCCTGCTGTTGGCACTAAAAAGGAAAGAAGGCAGATTCTACCAAAAACATTCTTTAAAGATAGGAGTCTTCAATTCTTAACTGACAAGCCCAGTAATTCTCCCTTTTCCCTGTTCTTTCTTCTTCCCCTGTATCTGCATCCTCTCCTCCTCTTCCATGTGACCATATGGAAAAGTAGTTGGGGCTGGTGGGGACATGTCCTAAAGCTGTCAAAGACAGAAGGGTCTCATACATAGTAAGATATCTATAGAAGTGCTTGTGGTAGAAAAAATTAGGGGACTTAGTGGCTGCCCATCGATTGGGGAAGTGGCTGCACAACTTACGGGACACAGAGGTAACATAGTACACTAGGAGGAATTCAGCAAAGTATGGTCAGATTTTATGAACTGATGCAAAATGAAGAAATTATGAGTCAGAGAACTATGACTGTGGCAATGTAGTGGCCATTGTAATGACCAGAATGGTTCCAGAGAACAGATGATGAAACACTTGGGTTTGAGGGGCAGATGGTTGTGTACAACATAGGTATCTTCTTGTAGGTTAGTTTTACTTAATTGTGACTCTTTAATATAAGGGAGGATCGAGTGTTCGTGTCTGTGGCGGGGGGGGGGGGGGGGCAGACTGAGTATGTCTGAGGAAAAAACCTGGCTTTAAAAAATAAAATATATCAATGAACTTTTTTTTTTTTAGTGAGGCAATTGGGATTAAGTGACTTGCTCAGGGTCTCACAGCTAGTAAGTGTTAAATGTCTGAGGTTGGATTCGAGCTCAGGTCCTCCTGACTCCAGGGCCGGTGCTCTATCCACTGCGCCACCTAGCTGCCCCTCAATGAACTATTTTTAAGGAGGTAGGAGGAAGAAGGCAGGGTTTTGGGATCTTTGTCAGTGGGGGTGAGTTGGGTGTGGAAAGGGTAAAAATTAAATGAGGATAATCCAACTAACTGTGTTTCAACTGACCAAGTCTTTGTTGTTGTTGAGTTACATCTGACTCTTCCTGACCCCATTTGGGATTTTCTTGGTAGAGATCCTGGAGTGGTTTGCCATTTCCTTTTCCAGCTCATTTTACAGATGAGGAAACTGAGGCAAAGAGGGGTAAGTGACTTGCCCAGCTCACACAGCTGGTGTCTGAGGCCCGATTTGAACTCAGCAAGATTGAGTTTTCCTGACTCCAGGGCACTCAATCCACTTCACATACCTTTGACCAAGTGTACTTAAGTGTTAATTCTGTTTTTGCCTTAAATCGGTTTTGAAGGCATTTGGCAGACAGTTTTCCATGGTTCAAGTCCTGCTAGCCAAAGGCAGGTTGGAGAACTAATATAACTAGGCTTTTTTCACCCTTCCAACGGTGTGATATTTTGACATCGGTTGACCTCTTCACTCTCTGATTAAGATCGCTGTATATTCTCCATCATCATTTTAGTAACTCAGGCTTAAATAACTGGTTTTCATTCATTAAATTGAGCAGTTAGTACAGTGACTCGTGTTAGACTTCTTTTAGCACAACCTGAGTTGGAATCCTCCCACAGAAATTTACTAGTTGAGGGACCCTGGGCAAGTCACCATCTCTCTTAGCCTCAGTTTCCTTATCTGTAGAATGGGAATAATAATAGCACCTACCTCAGAGAGTTGTGAGGATCAAATGAGAGCATATATAGGTTAAAGTGTTGTGTGAGTGTGAGCTGTCAATACACATAGCTGTTTGGAAATGGAATTTGATGCTTCTTGAAGTAGCAAGTTTCCCATGGCTGTTCTTCAGGGACTAGCTCCATGACTACTTGTTGGAGTTCTTTTGTGACTCGGGTAGAAATTAGCTTAGATGACCTCTAAAATCCCTTCCTGCTCTTTGATTCTGTGCTTTTTTACTTTGGCATTTAAAACTATATGTGGTCGCCTTATTTCTATCCCAAGTGTAGGGAAAATTAGCTGGGGCTTCTAGTATATTTGTTACTTATGAATTAGAAGCTTTAGCACCAGTTTTGGACATTAAGCATTTATTTTATTTTGTTTTGTTTTTTTGCAGGGCAATTTAAGTGACTTGCCCAGGGTCACACAGCTAGTAAGTGTCAAGTGTCTGAGGCCAAATTTGAACTCAGGTCCTCCTGAATCCAGGGCCGGTGCTTTTACCACTACGCCATCTAGGTGCCCCACATTAAGCATTTATTAAAGGATACCAAATATTAGTAAAGAGAGAACACTCGGCTCAGAAAGTTAAGAAGCCTATCTAGCTACCATGAGCGCCTCCGAGAGCCTGTTTGAGAGCCTAACTGAGAATGGAAGCTTCTTCTGGGTCAGGAGGAGAGGTGGCACTTCCACACTGCTCAAAGCTCATTGGCCAGCATCATTCAAGTCTGCTGGTTTACTGGACTTGAGGTTGGTCCATGAGCAGAACGTGCTGAGGTCAGAGTTCAGAGAACACAGTCTCTGAGGGCCAAGCCCTTAGGTAGGCATAGATAGATTCAACCAAGTCAACTTCAAGTGAGTTAATCAGCAAAGTCAGTCCAATCAATCTCAATATTATCCCCTCGATGGGGGGTAGAGGAGCCCCTCTGGTCGTCCCAAAACCTACCATTTTCTCATGACAGGTAAAATTTAGTTGTAACAAATTTCTGTACAACACAATTTCAGTATAACAAAAACAAAAAAAGATTTCCTTGTTCCAAGTAATGGAACTACATTTTAAGAAAAATGAAAGTACCTTGGAATAGGCTTTGACTTGTCTTTCTCCACCTATATATTTTGACCCTTTGTACTTGTATCAGAAGTGATAACAAGTAAATGCCAGTTTGAATTCTAATTTTGGGATTTGGAGATGTGTAACTGTGCCCAGATTTTAATTATAATCAGGTTTCCTAGAGGCAACATCAGGTCATAAAAAGAATTTGTTCAGCGCAATCAGCAAATATTTATTGAGTACATATTATGTGCCAGGCACTGTGCTAAGTGCCAAGGATACAGAAAAAGAAAAATGGTGCCTGCCGTCAAGGAGCTTACAATCTAATGTGAGAAGACAGCTCTTCAAAAGGAAACTGAAACGGGGTGGGAGGGGAAGGTACAGTACCCAGCAGGGAGACATGACAGACCAGTCAGAAGGCCCCCATTTCAAGATTGCCCATCTCCCAGTCAGAGGGGTACAGGTGATAAGGTTTGAGGACCCAGGTTGATTCCATCCTGCAGTTGGGTGAGATATTCCAGTGATGAAGTTTCTGGGGACAGATCAATCAATCATTCAGTCAGTCAACATTTATTAAGTACTGGCTTTGTGCGAAGCACAAGTGTGCTAAGGGCTAGGGAGACAAAAGAGGCAAAAGACTGTCCCTGCCCTCAAGAACGGTGTGACAGTCTAATAAGGAGGGCTACATGTAAATTAGTATATACAGAATAAATAGGAAATAGTGGACAAAGGGAAGGTCCTGGAATTCAGAGGAGTTGGGGAGGCCTCCTGTAGAAGGTGGGGTTTTAGTAGGGACTTAGAGGAAGCCAGGGAGGCCAGTGGTGGGAACAAGGAGGAAGAGCATTCCAGGTGTTGGGGAGAGGTAGAGGGGTGGATGTCATGGTGAGAAGGCAAGGGGGTGCAGCCTGGGCACGGAAGTGAAGAGGAAGGTGACTTGTCAGAGAACTCGAATTTGAGCTCTGATTCTGTTCCCCAGTAGCAGTAAGTCCCATCTCTCAGCACATTACTTTCTGCAAAATGGGAACACCAGTTATCGCACTACTGTCTTCCTAAGTTGGTTGGGAATACATGTGAAAACAAAATATAAATGTAAACTAATATTATCCATATCAGATTTTTAGTATCAAATTGTCTTTCTTTTGCTGCTATATTGTGCCTGGGTTTCAATTCATTTTCTTTCTTTCTTTCTTTCTTTCTTTCTTTCTTTCTTTCTTTCTTTCTTTCTTTCTTTCTTTCTTTCTTTCTTTCTTTTTTAATTTTTGTGAGGCAATTGGGGTTAAGTGACTTGCTCAGGGTCACACAGCTAGTAAGTGTTAAGTGTCTGAGGCTGAATTTGAACTCAGGTCCTCCCGACTCCAGGGCCGGTACTCTATTCACTGTGCCACCTAGCTGCCCCTGAATTCATTTTAATGACCTAATGCAGAATAGTATTTGGAAGTCTCATATACACAAAAAATTAGATGACATTTCAGGAAGTTTCATCAAGATAATTTGGTGTATACCTCCCATTTCCCAATTGTAGTTTAAGTAAAGTTAACAGTATTGAAGTCTCCATTTGTTAAAATTTAGAACTCATATAGACAAGATGTAGGACAATTTTTATCTTAGAGAAATTGGCTCTTTTAGTAACACTGGAAAAGCATTGGTACCACTGAGCTATTGTAGTGAAATTTCTCAGAAATAAGTCACCTTGCTTCTTCCTCTACTCTTTTTTTTTCTGTTTAGAATTTTATTTTCCAAATTACATGTAAAAACAAATTTTGACATCAGTTTTTTAAAATTTGGAGGTCCAACTTCTCTTCCTCCATCCCTTCCCACCCCCACTCCAAGAACTCAGGCAATTCAATATAAGTTATACAGGAGTAGTCATTTCTTCCTCTACTCTTACACATTAATTGTAGGAAGGTGGAGGAGAGGAAACTGTTGTTAAAATACTAGAAACTACCAAGTTTTGGGGGCAGCTAGGTGGTACAGTGGATAGAGCACAGGCCCTGGAGTGGGGAGGACATGAATTCAAATCCAGCTTCAGATACTTACTAGCTGTGTGACCCTGGGCAAGCCACTTAACCCTCATTGCCTTGCAAAAGAAAGAAACTCCTATATTTCTTTTTCTTTTTCCTTTTATTTTTTAAACTCCTATATGTCTAGTAATTTTAACAATTCTTCCCCTTCTAGGTAAAATACTAGAACTGCTCCCCTTCTAGTTAAGGTTGAGAAAAGCCCTGTATTGGTACCAAGTATCGGTCTTGACAAGGGCAGTGTAGCAACCATTTTAAGGCCAGGCTTCCATAACTGAATTACTCACTGACCAAACTACATAGAAAGATACTGTGTTTCTAGAATTTTAACAAAACTCTATCTCATGATGCTTAATAGTAAGTGGCTTAACTTTGCTGTTATGGAAACCTGCCTTCACAATTGGTACTAAATTTACCTTTTTAACTCTGGTTATTTGTTGCCAATCCAGGCCTTTTTTTCACTTTATAGTATTTTAAAATTATTCTTAATGTGATCTTGAGAATTGCTGTGACTGAGGCAATCAGAAAGCCCAGGTACAGTATTATTTATCTCTGCCTGTGTCTGGCTGGTGTGCCCCAGAGTGCCTTTTAGTGCTCCAGCCTACCGAGACACATTAGACCTTAAGATTCAAACAGTTGCTGATCACCGATGGTGAGGCCCTTATACAATGAAGTTACAGATCCTAACTAAAAAAACAATTACCCAGAGTAACCATGAACAAAAACAACCAGACCTCAAAAACAAGAGGTGAAAATCTTACCCACATCCCTTAGCTAACACAGCAGAACCAAAAAGATTTGGAAACAAGGAAGAAACAAGTAAGATCCTTCTTTGGGTTTGTTATGTGCCCAGGCCTGTCAGAAGTGGTCCTATTTTGGCCTGTGTTGTCTTTTCTTTTTTTTTTAATTTGGTTGTGCTCAGTTGTTTATACGATTCTGGTTCTGCGGGTTCTGTTCTGTATCATCTCATAGAGGTCTTTTTGTGTTTTCTTGTTCATAGTTATTTTCTTATTCTTAACACTGTAATATTCCATTATATCAATAAGCCAGAATTTATTCAGGCATTTTCTAATTGTTGGTTATGTTATATAGGTTGTTTACAACTGTTTGCTGATAGAGTAGCTATGCACATTTTTTGACTACAGATAGATTCTTTTTATGATGTTTTTTGAGATAATCAACCATTTCTGTGGAGTCATTTCAGCTGCATTTTCATGACCCGGTTTGGGGTTTTCTCAGCAAAGATACCAGCGTATTTTGCCACTTCCTTCTCCAGCTCGTTTTACAGATGAGGAAACTGAGGCAGTTAAGTGACTTGACCAAGGTTGCACAGCTAGGAGATGCTATGACTGGATTTGAACTCAGGTCTTCTTGACTCCAGGCCTGGCACTCTATTCACTGTGCCACCTGTTTGCCCCATAGTCAAAGACAGAATTATAGAATCACATGGTAAAAGTTCTGATTCCTATGTCATACTATTTCCCAAAATGTTTGTTATCTGTATACTGGTACAACATACTGGACTTGATAAGTTTTTAGATGTTTTTAACATTTTGATTCCATTTATACTTCAATACTGCCTCCTCCCAGGCTGCTTCCATAAATTCTATTTAAGAGACCCTTTAGTGTACTGGGGGTTTTCCTCTAAGTCTCTTGGCATAGAGGTACCAGTACAGTAGTGGGCTGTCAGTCTGCGATCCCTTCACATACTACATGAATTCCCCTCTTCTTTTACTAATGAAAATATCTCTTCGACATAATTGTGCTGAACAATCCCAGTGTCTCCTTATTTTAGGTCTTCCCATTGCCCTTTGGGTGATACACTCAGTCGACAAGTATTTAATAAGGGGCCAACAACATGTTTACCCTGGAGCTACAAAAGGAAAAGTGAAACAGCCCCTGACCTCCAGGAACTTAGTCAGCAGAGAGGGTGTGTGTATGTGTGTGTGTGTGTGTGTGTGTGTGTGTGTGTGTGTGTGTGTGTGTGAGAAAATACATATAAAATAAAAGGTAATTTTTTAGGAGGGGGTGAAGGGAACACGATGTTGGGGCAAAAGGAACAGCTTCACATAGAAAGGGGTGCTTGAGATGAGCCCTCAAAAATTCTAAGAGGTGGAGGTGAGGAGGGAATACATTCCACATGAGCGACTTCCCATGCAAAGACAGGGGGATTAGAGATAGTGCTCAGTGCATCAAGAAAGCCAATTTGGATATTCTGTAGTGTATGTGAAGGGTAGTAATGTATAAAAATGGCAGAAACATAAGCTGGGGCCAGATTGCCAAGGGATTTAAATACCAGACTCATAATTTTGATGATTCAGAGATTATGATATTCTGTGATTCACAGCCTATGTAGCATCACTAATATAAGATAGATGCTAAAAATGGGGTTTTGTTTTAGGGAGAAACTTGAAGTATTTGCACTCTTCATTGGATATCTATGAGAATGGTTCTATGTTTTGCTTGCCATTTATTTGGAAGAAGATCCTTGAGGGGGAAATCGGTTGTCTCATCTATTAAGGAGTCTTGTATGATTGTAGCTTTTTTTTTTTCAAGTGAGGCAATTGGGGTTAAGTGATTTGCCCAGGGTCACACAGCTAGTAAGTGTTAAGTGTCTGAAGCCAGATTTGAACTCAGGTACTCCTGACTCCAGGGCCGGTGCTCTATCCACTGCACCACCTAGCCGCCCCTGTGATTGTAGCTTTTTTTTTTTTTTAAACTTTTTTTTTTTTTTGTGAGGCAATTGGGATTAAGTGACTTGCCTAGGGTCACACAGCTAGTAAGTATTAAATGTCTGAGGCCGGATTTGAACTCAGGTCCTCCTGAATCCAGGGCCAGTGCTCTATCCACTGAGCCACCTAGCTGCCCCGATTGTAGCTTTTTAAAATACCAGACATTTGGTTATAAATAATCAGCACAGTAGGATCTTGTGTTCTCAGCATTTTTCAGTTAATTATGTGATGATAAAGGTATGCTCTGTTTTCATTTGTCAGAACTTACCTCTTTAAGGGTATGTCCTTGGTACACATGTAGCTCATTCTCATCAAGTTTTTATAGACATAAGATAGTTGGCATCTGGGTTAGTAGTGCCACTGTACTTATTCATATAAAATTCTTAAAGTACTAGAAATCAAATCATACTGACTCACGGATAGAACACAGAAGTCTGCTTTTTTTAAAAAACGGATACCTGTGTGGACACTTTATATATGTAGTTTGCTCTCAAAAGTAGAAAGCCACAAAAATTTCAGTTATATGAGGAATTTAGTTGAGCTCTGGTTAAGCCAGGTTTTGACGTCTTCTAATGTCCATTTTGTAGAAAAGTGTCAAACATGGGGCTTCATCCTTTATTTTAGTCAGAAAATATTTATTGAACATTTACTATGTGTGAAATCGTAGGTTAGTTGAATGCTTTAGAGTTAACTCTTTAAAAGAAAAGCCCTCTATTAATTATACATTTTGTTGTAGCTTAATACTGTCACAATTGTGTTGTGAATTTATCTGTAGGTTATGGTTAAAAACATGTCAAAGAAAGGGGAAAATCTATTGCCATTGATGGAGAAAATTGCTATAGAAATGCTGACAGGCTTTTGTAATTTTCATTTATTGTCCTAATTTAATCAGGTCTTAAAGGAAGACTTTTTTTTCAAATATTTTTCTTTCACCATTTCTCATCTTTTTATGAGAGTCATAAAGTTCCACTGAAATCTTCTGTAAGAGTCTATATTATAAATTAGTGTATCTGTTGCTGCCTTTTCACTCCTTATGGCAAAGGGATCAAGTATTTGCTGACTGAGGTGGTTTCTGTTGTGTGCTCATCATTGTAGTGATTGCTTTATTCCATTTACATTTCAGTAAGGAATGATGGTAGTCGTTGTCAAGCAATATCTGTTCATTTATCAGTTTCCTGTCTTTTGATATCCGTAGCTTATTTGTATAGATCAAGTTGGACTTGTTTTAGTCACATACCATGTCTTATCATCTTTATTCTTCTAATTTGATCTTTTGATAATTTCTCTAACAAATCAGTTACATACATAATGTATACTGTTGTGATTCAGAAGTAACTCTTACATGAGTAATGTTACCTAGAATATTTTTATCCCTACTGTAGTTAAATTACAGTGTTATATTGTATAATAAGATCACAACTGTAGCTATCAAATTCTTTTGCCATGATGGGGTTTTTCATGTATTTCTGGGTAATATGAAAAACAGTAAATCTCAGTTCTATTCATTCAGTCTGCTTTTAACTACAGGCTACAGAGGGACTTGTGGGTCACATAATTATTGAGATGGAGGACTAGGGGGCAGCTAGGTGGCACAGTGGGTAAATCACCGGCCCTGGATTCAGGAGGACCTGAGTTCAAATCCAGCCTCAGACACAAGACACTTACTAGCTGTGTGACTGTGGGCAAGTCACTTAACCTTCATTGCTCTGCCCCTCCCCCCAAAAAAGATGGAGGACTAGACACTTTCTCTGATCCTCTCAACTTCTCAAAGCTCTCTAAAATAAGAATTATTTGTAATAGACTAAGTAATTTCAGTTGTCTTATAAGTCCCAAAACCCAAGAACCCTAACAAAGTAACAGCCTCATAAACTAATGACACTAAAGGCGTGAAAATCCATGATTCCTATCATACTCAGAGTAGTCCCTCCCCCAACAGCCACTACCAGTCAGGATGCTCTGGCAGAGCTGAACATGTAGACCTCTGGGCTTCCAGCGACCTCCATGGGAAACCAACAGGCAGAGCTTGTCCTGGTTGGAACAGTCGCATGACACTCCCTGCTTTGTGCTACAGCAGTACTCAGGCAGGCAGGTGAAGAACAGACACACCTCAGGGGATTGATAGCCATCTGGGGTGAATCCCCCCCCCCCCCAGTCAGTTGGGATAGAGACCAAGGCCAGTGAAATGTGAATGCCCATTTGGAAGGAGGTGAGGTCCAGTCCTTAGGGAAGCAGCCATCCAACGGGAAGGACTCAGAAGGAGTAACAGGATTGTAAGGAAGAAACACTAGAACATCTAAACAAATCCTGACAACTATTAATTTCCTTTGTAAGATGAAGGAAATTCAGTACCCAAGGAGCCAGCAATCCTATGAATTTCCAAAAGAGCATGGGACTATAGCAAGGTGTTCCTGTTTAAGACAGAAATAAGACTTGTAAAAGCAGAATTCATGGCCTACACAGCAGAAATTTGTTGTTCATTCATTTTCCTGTCACGTCCCACTCTTCATGACCCCATTTGGGGTTTTCTTGGTAGAGATACTAGAGTCGTTTGCCATTTATTTCTCTAGCTCATTTTACAGATGAGGAAAATGAGGGAAACAGGGTTAAGTGACTTGCACAGGGTCACACAGCTAGTAAGTTAATAAATGTCTGAGGCCAAATTTGAACTTAGGAAGTTGATTCTTCCTTACTCCGGGTTTGGTACCCTGTCTATCCGCTGTACCATGGAGCTGAATGCATTAGCAGAATGAAAAACTTGACTCTACTTTGTCAAACATTACCAAAGAAATAAAAGAGAGAACAGATTAGGAATGCAGATACTCAGAATGGACAGTTTTGAAAAAAGAGAAGCAAAAAGCAATGATGTTTAAAAAAAACAAAACATGACCTCAGTTAAAGCCAAACATTGATTTGGAAAACAGGATCCCTAGGACAATTTAAGGATTATTCCCAGAGGAATACAAGGCAGAAAACTTGAATGCTATAATTCAAGAAAATTGCCCAGACCCCAACACAGAAAACAAAGTGTCAATGAAAGAATCTATAGATCTCCTCAAAAAAAAAAAAAAATGAACTGAGCTGCAAACTTCAAGACACCTAGTAATCATTCCAGTGACAATTCTGAAAGTGACCAGGAGAAAGACCTTCAAATATAAAGGAGAAGAAATTCAAATAACAGACAACTATGCTGTGCCCATCAAAACTGCAGGAAGGAATGGAATAATGCTTTCTAAAGAGCAAAAGGAATTCAGGATGCAATCCAAGGTGACACAAGCTGTGAATCTAAGTTTAACCATTAACAAAAAATGATGGATGTTCAGTAAAAAAGAGTCATTTGAAACATTCCTACAAATATAACCAGACTTGGACTAATTATTTGCTTTGCAAATATCTTACACAACAGAAATACAAGATAAACAAATACAGGAACCAAGGAAGGCACATTTAATGAAATAAATTACCTTCATGGGGACTGGAGGAACTATTTGGGCATAGATTAAATTTCCAACTGTTGTAGCTTCAAAAAAATATATTCATTTACCAGAGTTTTTTTTTTTATCAGCCATACTAGCTTATTTCTTTCCCTTACAATTGAAAGTTCCTTGTTAACTTTACTTAAACATTTAAAAAAATTTTTTTAATGGTATCTTTTAGTTTTCAGTTTATTTTCTATGACCTAGCATTTAGTTCCTCTTCTTCCACCCTACACACACATACACACGCATGCACATGCGCGCACACACACACACACACACACACACCCTTTTAGCAAATATGTATAGTCTCATTCTTCTTCTCGAGTTTGCCATCTCTCATCAGAAGGTGATATTCTGGAATCATGGTCAGAGTTATTTCTTTTTGCAGTGTTGTTGTGATTGTATAAATTATTCTGCTGGATATGCTTATTTACTCTTGTCGGGTTCATACAGATCTTCCAAAGTTTCTCAGAAACAATTCCATCCTTCATTTGTCTGGTATCATTATATTCAGATAACATAACTTGTTCATCTGCTTATTGCTGATCATCCCTTTAGTTTCCAATTCTTTGCTGCCACAAAAAGAGCTACTATGCTTATTTTTATACATAAGAATTCTTTTCCTCATTCTTTAAGCTGTTTGGGCTCTTGTATTGTTGGGGAGAAGGGCTTAATTATATATGATAAAATGAGGGCACCTAGATGGCACGATGGTTAGTGCTGGGTCTAGAGTTAAGAAGACTCCTCTCTTCCTAAGTTCAGACTGGCCTCAGGCACTTATTAGCTGTGTGACCCTGGGCAAATCACTTAACTCTGCTTTGGTTTCCTCTTCTGCAAAATAAGCTGGAGAAGGAAATGACAGACCACTCCAATTTCTTTGCCAAGAAAACCCCACATGCAGTCCCAAAAGAGTTGGACGTGACTGAAAATGACTGAACAACAACATATAGTTAACATTTATATAGCACTTACTATGGGTCAGGAACTGTGCTAAGTGCTTCATAATTAATTATCCTATTTGGTCCTCACAGCAACCCTGAGAGATAGGTATTATAGATGAGGAAACAAAGACAGTTTGACACAACTAACCAGTGTCAGAGGCAGGATTTGAATTCAGATATTCCTTGACTCCAGGCCCAGTGTTCTATTCCTTGCATCATCTAGCTGATTCCATGCATTAAGATTCCTGTTTTCCCCTCCAATCATTGCCATTTAAAAAAAAAAAGTTAACCTTTTTGTTAATTTTGCCAATCTGATGTGTATGAGGTAGAAGTTTAGAGTTTAATTTGAATTTCTTTAATAATTAATAATTTAGAACAATGTTGTTTTTTGTGGAGCAATGAGGGTTAAATGACTTGCCCAGGGTCACATAGCTAGTGTCAAGTGTCTGAAGCTGGATTTGAACTCAGGTCCTCCTGCGCCACCTAGCTTCTCCTAGAACATTGTTTTGATATGGCTGTTGATAGCTTGGATTTCTTCTCTTGAGAACTAACTGCCTGTTCATATCTTTTGACCATTTATCAATTTGGGAAATGGGTACCTTTTTTCCTAACAGTACAGTCACTTACTGATTGATTATACCTGTGCCAGGGCACTTCTCTCCCATTCAAGCTCCACTTGTAACAAAAACAACAAAATAAGTAAAACTGTCATACAGAGTGGTTACCTTTGGCAGTGGAAAGGAGGAAGGTGTCTCCTCATTTGTTCCCTGGGTCTAAGATTGATCCTATGACTTTTTTTGTTTATGTAGTCAGCCTGTGTACAGTCCTTCGGCTTTTGCTTCCTGCTTTGCATATCTTCAAGTCTTCCTAGGTTTCTTTGATTATCCTATAAAACCATGTCCCAAAAGAGGAGTACAGTTCTAAACTATTAAAACTTAAAACTGGCCTAAGGATATAAAGCTGACCCTTTGGGGATATCCCATGTTACCATTTCTCTTGCCTTAATAATATCCCATTAAATACCAATTTGTTTAGTCATTCCTCAATCAATGAGCAGCCATTTTAATGGGCGGTTTTGCACCATCAAACACATTCCACTAATTTACTCTTCCTTCTTCTCATACTATTTAGTGAACTTTCTGCATTTGACTCCATGATTATAGCTTAAGGAAATAAGATATTATGTATATACTTCCTTTTTTATGAATAGCAAACATTTTAAAACTAAATCTTTAGAATGATTAGTACTAGTGTTTTGGACTGTATTCTTGTTTGTGTAGACATTGGTTGATCTTTGAAACTTGTTCTTTCCCTTTTTGGATAACTTTTTGCCAATTTACTCCATGAATAAATGAAAAGGCATTTATTAAATGCTTATTGGGGCAGTGGATAGAGTGCATGCTAGGCCTGGAGTCAGGAAGAGCTGAGTTCAAATCCAGCCTCAGACACTTACTAGCTCTGTCACCCCAGGCAAGTCACTTCATCCTCTTTGCCTCAGTTTCCTCATCTATAAAATGAACTGGAGGGGCAGCTAGATGGCGCAGTGGATAGAGCACCGGCCCTGGAGTCAGGAGTACCTGAGTTCAAATCCGGCCTCAGACACTTAACACTTACTAGCTGTGTGACCCTGGGCAAGTCACTTAACCCCAATTGCCTCACTAAAAAACAAACAAACAAAAAAACCCAACCAAACAAATAAAATGAACTGGAGAACGAAATGACAAACCACCCCAAAAGGGATCTCACAGAGTTGGACATGACTGAAAACAACTGAAAAACAAAAATGAAAAAAGCACTGTGCTAAGCACTAGGGATATAAATAGAAAAGCTAGGCAGTCTAAGGAGCTCACATTCTAAGTAGAGGAAACAGCAACACTGAAAGTTTGACCGCAGGTTAGATGCCAGGGTGTGGGGATTTATTTTGATTTGGAGACCCTGCCTTTGGGCTGAGATTAAAAAGCCTTAGGCTCTCAGGGGTTTTTTCTGTGTGAGGGGGCTAATGCCCCTCCCCCTCCACTTCAGCTAAGCCAAAAAAGCCCCAGCTCCCTATGCCCTGAGGGGAGCTGCCTGAGAGATCCCAGGCTTGTCCTGCCAGGCCCTAGCATAGCCCCCCCAGGAGCGCAGCAGGGGCCATGGGGGGCCCCCCCTCCTGCCCCTCTGGGCACAGCCCTAGGCTGGCGGATTAGCTTCTCCTGGGGGGGGGCGGGGCGGAGAGCCCGAGGTTTGAGGGGAGAGAAGGAACATATATATGGGGGAGCTAGCGAGACAGGAAGGGGGGACTCCGGAGGACTAGGAGGGCGCAAGGAGGGCGCAAGGAGGCCGGAAGATTAAGAGAACAGAAGGACACTGGAGGATAGAGAAAGCGAGAGGAGACTAGAGAGGCTGAGGGGGAGACGGAGAAAAAACTAAGCACAGAAGGAGAACGAAACAGTAAGGGGCTTTTCTGGGGTTCATCACTACGGTAATGAGAGAGCAGTAAAAGTGAAGCAGGGGAGCCAAAGTGAAAGGAGAAAAAGTGAAAGTTGGAGAAAGCTGGAGCATACCCTAAGGCAAGAGGTGCCCTTATTAAAAGCAGACAGGTTGTATAATTTGCATTTCTTAACTCTTACATTGATTTTTATAAATAAATTATGCTTTGGTTATTTAATTAAGAGGCTTCTTAATCATTTGCTTATCAATTTGGGTGCAGTGTGGAGAAATTTTTAAATGGCTCATATTAAATTTTTTTTAAATTAATAAAGTATTTTATTTTTTTTTCCGTTACATGTAAAGATAGTTCTCAACTTTACAATTTCAGATTTTTCTCCCTCCCTCCCCCCTCCCCTAGACAGCAGGTAATCTGATATAGGTTATATATATATATATATATATACACATAATAACATTAAACATATTTCTGCATTAGTCATGTTATAAGAGAAAAAATCAGAGCACTGATGAAAAACTTCAAAATAGAAAAAAACAACAGCATCAAAAACAAAAGAAATAGTATGGTTCATTTAGCATCTATACTCTGCAGTTCTTTTTTTTTTTTCTTGGATTTGGAGATCCTCTTCCATCACAAGTTCCCTGGAACTCTTCTGTGCCATTGCATTGGTGAGAAGAATATAGTCCATCACAGTAGGTCAACACTCAATGTTGATGATACTGTGTACAATGTTCTTCTGGTTCTGCTCATCTCACTCATCATCAGCTCACGCAAGACCCTCCAGGTTTCTCTAAACTCCTCCTGCTCATCATTTCTTACAGCACAATAGTATTCCATTGTATTCATATACCACAACTTGTCCAGCCATTCCCCAATTGATGGGCACCCCCTCAACTTCCAATTCCTTGCCACCATGTAAAGAGCAGCTATAAATATTTTTGTACATGTGGGTCCCTTTCCCCTTTCCATGATTTCTTTGGGAAAAAGGCCCAAAAGTGGTATTGCTGGGTCAAAGGGTATGCATAGCTTTATCGCCCTTTGGGCATAATTCCAAATTGCTCTCCAGAATGGCTGGATCAGTTCACAGTTCCACCAACAATGGATTAGTGTTCCAATTCCCATATTAAATTAATAGCAGTCAGATAGCCAGTCAAACATCCACAGATTAGTAAGTTAAAATATTTTTACAAGGGTCCTTAGGATCCTGTGGCAATGACCGATCAGCCATATTTTACAAAGTTTATTAGACTTTGAAGTTATGGCTTCTTGTGTTCTAGCCTCACTTATAATGAAAATTATAGAGCAGACCCTACTAAAATATCTCTACTATGAAAATGTTTTCTTCTGAGTCTCTCTTAGATAGTAGCTTAAGAAACTTGGAGGGGCAGCTAGGTAGCACAGTGGATAAAGCACCAGCTCTGGATTCAGGTGAACCTGAGTTCAAATCCGGCCTGAGACACTTGAGTAGCTGTGTGACCCTGGGCAAGTCACTTAACCCTCACTGCCCTACCAAAAAAAGGAGAAAAAAAGAAACCTCAAAATTTCCTCGAACAACTTGGGGGGTGTAATGGAATTTATTAATTTGATCATTGACAATGCTATGCTAAGGTTTAGTAAAAATACAGCAATTCAAACAGTTAAAGAAGAGAATCCAGCTTTCCAGACCAGAGTCCAGAATCCAGTTTTTCCAGACCAGAATCCAGACCAGAGTCCAGAATCCAGTTTTCCAGACCAGAATCCAGTTTCCTCCTGATGACATCTTACCACTTCAAGAAGGCAAGAGAACTCAGAGACTTTGTATGAACTGTTTTGCTTTATTAGTTTTTACTATCTCCTTTCTGTTATTATATGCCATCTGTAACATGTACTCTCTGCAGAGGCTCTCCCTTTGCAAGACTAATGTCAAAGCGTCGGTTCATGAGGACAAAAAATCGCCCCTCTGGACAAAACTTTCCTCTCGTCCTTTTCTATATTGTTGTTCACATATTATTAGTTAGCAATAGTTATTATATTCTTTTTACTGTTCTGTCAAGGAAATATTTTGTTTCTTGAGGAACAAAAGGGGGGAATGTGGTAAAAAGTTTTAACAGTCGGTTAGATAATGGAGAGACGCCAGTTTTTTTTTAGGACCACCCTTTTGGGGAGGAGACCAACAGCATGAGCTACGCACACCAGTCCGCCTGCAACGCACGCCAGATTGCCTGCTGAGCACTCGACTTCCGGGGTGCGAGCTTAAAAGGCAAGGAGAGAACGGAAGTGGGGCCTTTTTTTCCTGCTCCGCCGGTCTCCTGGCTGCGCTCTCGGTTAACAGCACTCGCTTGACTCGGTCTCTCTCCCCAAAGGTGGCCTTGGGTTTTGGTGAGTTTTATACGGAATATAGACTAAGCTTAGACTTAAGATGATTTGTATTGTATTTCTACTTTCCTATCCTTCTAATCAACATCACCTTGTGACTACCATACAATAAAAGCTCTAACTAGAAAACCAGAAGCTTCTTCCATTTACTAGTCTGGGAGATAAATTAAGGGAAAGGTTAAGTAGGGGAGATTTATGATCTAATATCCAATTTTAATCTCACAGGGGAAAATGTTGATAGGTAACATAACAGTTTTTTCTATATTTCACCCAAATTCCCTCTTTCTCAGAGGAACTTTCCAGACACATTTCACAAGCTATTAACTGGGTCCTGGGCCACCACCAGGATTAACAGAAAATTGTATTTGATGAGTGGTGCACAGTGAAAAAGTTTAGCATGAGACTTAAATCTCTGAATTTCCAGTGGTATACACAGAGTTACAGAATGAAGAATGCGTGTGTGTGTATAAGTAAAATGTTTAGCAATGATTTTATCAGCCTTTGTATAATTCACAGTAAAGAGTGTACCCATATAGAATGGCACCTGTTTTCTCCAGTTTGTAATTTTAAGAAATTACTGGAGGTGCCCTATTTGTGAGAGGTAGGACTTTCCAGGTTATCTATGCCAAGAATGATCCTCAATGGACAAGGCTGTTCAGTCTCTGTCTCTCTGTCTCTCTCACACACATTTTTTTCGTTTAGTGTTCTTCTTGCTGAGAACTAAATTTTGAGGGCATATGTTTGTCATTTTTCTCCTAAGTCTAGACTTGTAGTTGTTGCATTTAGCATATTTGTATATATAATTTAGGGCTTTTTCTGTAGGAAGTAGGCAAGACATGAATTTCAAAGGCTCTTTTCACCCTTTTCCTTAACTATTACAATAGGCACCTCATTGTTCTGCCTGCCTCAAGTCTCTCCCCATTCAAATCTATTTCATATTCAGCTTCCAAAGTGATTTTCCTGGAGTCCAGGTCTAACCCTGGCACTTCCCTACTCAATAAATTCTAGTGGCTCTGTTACCTTTAGGACTCATAATTGAGTAGGATAAGGAGAAAGGCTGAATCTCTGTTGTAAAATTGTACAGTGTTTTTAATGATCCCAAGTTCCTTCCTGGGATGAAAACCATCTTTTTTTTCCACATCACCAGTCTTTTGGTGATGCTGTGTAGCTGAAAGTCATGGAGCATGTGTAAAGCATAATTTAGAAGGATGTATAACCAGAAATGGAGTTGTTCATCTAGTGACAGTGTAAGGGATAGCATGTGTGCTCCACTGGTATGCATGTAATTTTTCAGAAGTGGAGTTTTTATATTATTTTCATATTGCCTAGATTTTTAGTATTCTACCTTCCCACCTTTTCCCAAAAGCCTTCTTTTATAACAAATTTTTTTTTTAAAAAAGGAAAAAGGGGTGAAAACAGAAAAATCTTACATTATATGTAATGTTCTGTACCCATTACTTCCCTTACCCCCCACTCCTTTTGCAAAGTATCTTCTCTTAGCTTTTCATTAGGGTCAAATTGTTCTTTATAACTTCACCGCATTCATCTTTTTTTTTTTTTTTTTTTGCAGGGCAATGGGGTTTAAGTGACTTGCCCAGGGTCACACAGCTAGTAAGTGTCTGAGGCTGGGTTTGAACTCAGGTCCTCCTGAATCCAGGGCTAGTGCCTTATCCATTGCGCCACCTAGCTGCCCCCACCGCATTCATCTTTGATCATTTTTTGGTGGTGATTCTTTCCATTTTCATTGTCATCATGTATAGTATGTTGTTTTTCTGACACTGCTTATTTTACTTAATAAGTTTCCATATTTATCATGTATCATACATAATTTGTTTATCCATTCCCCAGTCATCCACTTTTGTTTCCAGATTTTTTGCTACCTGTTTTGGTGTATATGGACCTTCCTCTTTGTCAGTGACCTCCTTCAGGTATATACCTAATTGTATCCATGCAATTTTAACACATCTATTGAGTGAAACACCCTACGATTCTTATCCAGACATGGAGAAGAATCACATACATAGGTCAAGAAGTAATGGAACTGGGGGCAGCTAGGTGGCGCAGTGGATAAAGCACTGGCCCTGGATTCAGGAGTACCTGAGTTCAAGTGCGGCCTCAGACACTTAACACTTACTAGCTGTGTGACCCTGGGCAAGTCACTTAACCCCAATTGCCTCACTAAAAACAAAACAAAACAAACAAAAAAGAAGTAATGGAACTGGGGGCAGCTAGGTGGCACAGTGGATAGAACACCAGCCCTGGAGTCAGGAGTACCTGAGTTCAAATCTGGCCTCAGACACTTAACACTTACTAGCTGGGCAAGGGCAAGGGCTGTGACCCTGGGCAAGTCACTTAACCCCAATTGCCTCACTAAAAAAAAAATTAAAAAAAAAAAAAGAAGTAATGGAACTATTGCAGTCTTCACCTTTGGTTGAAGTAGCCACATCAGTGACATCATAGGATTATGAAGTGGGGTTCCTCAGAGCTGATGGCACATCGATCATCAAGGTAGCTGTTGTTCAATAAACTAAAAAATAATAATAGAGCTCACATTTGTTTATGTGTGTGTGTATATACATATATACACATTAGTGTATGGACATGTACACACATGTGTATATACAAATACACAATTAACAGCCTTTTTTTTTAGGATTATACTTTTTAAGCTTAAAAAAAAGCCAAAAAAAGAAGCCAACACTTTGTAAAATGTCTCAGTTGATCCAAGAGAGAAATCCCATTTTAACCACAGGCACAAGCATATTGATCTCTTAATTGAGAAAGAGATAATTGAATTTATTAGAGACTATTTTCATTTCAGCAGTCTGATGCATTCCTGATCCAGTTGATGTAGGCATCCCTACAGGAGTGTAAATTGTAACCTTGGTCTGTAAATGTTTCATCGGGGTTGTGCCCAGTGCATGGAGGGAGGCCTTCCCTGATTTCTTTTAAAATTTAATAAATACCAGTGCAGTGTGGACTGTCCATTTGTTATTCTTTCTTTTGCTGCATGTTTGACCCACTTCTTTTCACACTTTCATAGATGAATATGCACATGATATCTTTTATACCTCATTGTACACATCTTACACATCGTCATTGGTAATATGCTGCAACATGATAGGCCCACTGCATAACTTTCCAGATTGCTTTTTAGGTCACCTGCAATTATATTCTCTTGAAATTGTGGTATTTCATGATGTTCATCCAAATCATGTTGCCAGGAGAATCTGGGTAATTAAAAAGATGGGGGTTTGTAGCACTAAGCAGTTTAGTGTGATTGAAAGCATGGCATTGTTTTTCAGATGATTCCCGCTTAACTCCTTTCTCCTGTCCAATCTTGGGCCCAGCTCATTGTCTACTTGAAGTACATGGCCTAGACTCTTCATAAGAATGCATAGGGATAGGGACTAAGCCTGTGATTTCATTCATATAGGGAACTTCTAGATGAGGAAATGTCTTCCACCAGTGCAGGTCAGTCAGTGCCTTCTTTGCAGGTAAGGTCTTAGGCCTAGTTGAGCAGTGGGAAGTGAAATGACTTGTGGATTGTCAGCCAATATGTGTAAGGGGTGGGAATTGAACTTTGATTTCCCTGGCTTTGAAGTTAGCTCTCTGGTGACCATGCCTCAACAAACATTTATTTTTCTTCTCATTTAATTTGTGTGTGTGTGTGTGTGTGTGTGTGTGTGTGTGTATGCATATTTAAAATTTTTTTTCTCAGGTACACATAAGGAAAAAAAAATGTTTTTTTCCTTTCCTCCTCCTTACTCTCCTTGAGAAGGGAATTTAATACAGATTATACATGTGTAATCATGCAAAACATTTCCATGTTAGCCATTTGTAAAATAAAATGTAGATCCAAAACCCCTCCCAACACCCAATTGTAATAAATAAAAATAAAGTTGTTTAAAAGTATGCTTCATCTTAATTCAAACTCCATCACTTCTTTCTTCAGAGGTGGACAGCATTTTTCACTATAAGTCCTTTCAGAATTGTATTGGTGAAAATGGCTAAATTATTCACAGTTGATCATCATACAATATTGCTGTTATTATGTACAATCTCCTGGTTTTGGTCATTTCATTTTGCATCAGTTCATGTAAGTCTTCCCAGATTTTTCTGAAAGCATTCTTCTCATCATTTTTTTTTCTTTCTTTCTTTTTTTTTTTTTGCAGGGCGATGAGGGTTAAGTGACTTGCCCAGGGTCACACAGCTAGTAAGTGTCAAGTGTCTGAGGCTGGATTTGAACTCAGGTCCTCCTGAATCCAGGGCCAGTGCTTTATCCACTGCGCCACCTAGCTGCCCCCTCATCATTTCTTATAGCACAATAATAATTCATCATAATCATATATCACAACTTGTTCAGCCATTCCCCAATTTTTGGATTTCCTCTCAATTTCCAGTTCTTTGCCACCACAAAAAGAGCTACTATAAATGTTTTTGTATGTGAAGATCCTTTTCCTTTTCCTTTTCCTTTGATCTCTGTGGGGTACAGACCTAGAAGTGGTACTGCTTAGTCATGGGCTATGTACAGCTTCATGGTCCTTTGAATATAATTCCAAATTGCCTCTCAGAGTGGTTGGATACACCCCCATCAGTGCATTAGAGTCCCAATTTTTCCTCATCCCCTCCAACATTTGTTATTTTCCTTTTCTGTCATATTAGCAAATCTGATAGGTATTAGCTAAGCACCTCAGAATTGTTTGAATTTGCATTTCTCCAATCCATAGTGATTTAGAGGGTTTTTCCCCCCATGTGACTATAGATAGCTTTGATTTCTTTATCTGAAAACTACCTGTTCATATCCTATTAGGGAATGACGCATTATTATAAATTTGACTCAGTTCCCTATATGTATTTGAAAAATGAGGCCTTTATCAGAGAAATTCGTTATGAAAATTATTTCCACGTTTTCTGCTTTTCTTCTAATCTTGTCTGCATTGTTCTTATTTGTATGAAACCTTTTTAATTTGATGTAATCAAAATCATCCATTTTGCATCCTTTAATGCCTTCTGTCTCTTGTTTGGTATAAAGTCTTCCCTTATTCATCAATGTGACAGGTAAAATATTCCAAGCTCCCCTAATTTGCTTATGATATATCCTTTATGTCTACATTGTGAACCCATTTTGACTTAATCTTAGTATGTGATGTGAGATGCAAAAAGCAGTTATTAAGCACTTAATATATGACCAGCACTGTCTCACTTTCGTATTACTGTATATATAAGGACATAATGTATGGAAACAAAATCTAAGCTTGTGTGTGTGTGTGTGTGTGTGTGTATATATATGTATATATATATACTCTGCTGCCTTGTATACAGATCTATGTATCTGTGTGTGTGTGTGTATGTGTGTGTGTGTGTGTGTAAATAATTGCTTCATGATGAGTTCCTATATGAGTTGCCCATTTCAAATGTATGTAATCATTCAGGGAATTTGCTTTTTCATCTGTTTAGTTCATAGGATCATAGACCTGGAACTGAAGTCCAAATCCCTTTACTCTATATATGAAGAAATTGAGGCACAGAGAGGTTAAGTGAACATAGGGTTACATGGCATTAAGTAGCAAAGCTAGAATTCCACCTAGAAGCTGCTCCTGTTCCAAAGTAAGTGATCATTTTTGAATAGCTGTGGATCTTGTTGAGGATACCCTCAAGTGTTTGAGAGAACACTTTCTTCTTTTATTCAGTCCAGTATTCTCAAATATAAACTAGTGGAGTTTATATTCCAAATTGGAAGTAGCCCTTTGCTACTATACCTGTCTACCTGTGAAAAAGATTAACTTTGTGTTGGCTGAGGTGTTGTTCAAGCTTTTTTTTTTTTTTTCGCTTTAAGTCGACTAATCCCTGTTGGTATAGTTTTCTTTTATTTTCCATGTTTCAGCATCGGTAATTTGAGATGTCAAATTGAAACCTTTGTAATTACATGCTGTATCTTATCATCTCTTTACCTAGGATTTGATATATGAATTTTATATCTGTGGTCCAACTACATAGACAGCTTATTCAGAAATGATTCTCACACCAGTAAACAGTTGTTTCCTGGCTTAAGTTTCATTTATTGTTATATTACTTGGTACTTGTCAAGTACCAAGAGATTTCCATACGGTCTACAAACTTTTTCGCTTTTTTATTTCTTATTCCTAAACCATATTTTTAAATTTAATCTTTTCATTAAAGTCACCGAGTATTAAAGTGTAAATACCTAAGTTTGAAAGATCCTCTGTTTTTTTGTAGAATTTCTGTGCCTCATTTGCCATTTAAAAGATTGGCATTTAAGTAGCATTTCTCTTCATAGGGTTTTGGGGGGTTTTTTGTTTTTTGCTTTTGTTAATTACAAACACTGCAAGGTGAGATGAGTTGTCCTTCCATTTGATTCCGTTTCTAGTGAGAAACATTAATATGGTCATGGTTCAGTTTTTCCGGTAGCATCCCAACTTGGTGGTCATTGGACAGAGGTCTCACATTTAGAGTACCAACCGTTGTAAGCTAATGTTTTTCGATTGATTATGTGGTGATTATATCAAGGATCTGTATTTTCTCTGATTTGGGAGAGGGGAAATGTACATACCAACAACAAAATCACAAATCCTTTAATTAACCCCTGACATTTCTAGACTCGTTCTGCTTGAATTCTTAGGAAGTTTTCTTTTACATGAAGCTCAAATCTTTTTTTTTTAGCCGCAAGTCCTGCTCCCAGGGGCCAGTCAGAATAAGTTTATTTCCTCTTGACAGACGTTCAGATACTTGAAAACTGGTGACAGCATCCTTAGTCTCTCCAAAGCAGTCTTCAGGTGACATGGTTATAGTTTCCTTCTGGATAAATGCCACTCCGTAGCTTTCTTGTGGCAGCCAAAAGTTAACATAATATTCTAGAGACATCTGAGTGTAGTACACCTGTGTGAATCCTTCCATTGCATTGCCTTATTTGCCCACCATTTCACAGTCTGATTGTATTGAGTGGGCAGTCCATACCTCCTGTACTTGTGAAGATAACCTTTTGAACCCAAGTGTAGACTTTTGGTGTATTCTATCCAGGGCATTATTCTATTCTGTCAGCATCCTTTTGGCTTCTGATTGTTGTCCAGCATATGATCAGATTAGCTCAGGCATGTGTAGATCATGTGATTTACAAATTTGTCAGGCATGCTTCTATGACTTCATCCTAAACATGTGTAAACATGTTAAACAACATAGGACCAATGATGGATTCTTGAGACTCTCTTCAATTTGTTGTGGATCCATTAATAACTAGATGTGATCATTTGCTCTTATTTAGCCCTGAGCTTCTTAAACTGTGGGTCCCATATGGGGTCCCATAACTGAGTGTGGGGGTCACAAAAAATTTGGCGACAATAAAAGATTATATATACCTATTTTATATACCTATGTGCCATGTCACGTAAACATTTCTCAGGTGAAAAGGGGTTGCAAGTGGAAAAAGGTTAAGAAGCCCTGAAATCAGGGGCGGCTAGGTGGCGCAGTGGATAAAGTGCCGGCCCTGGATTCAGGAGGACCTGAGTTCAAATCCGGCCTCAGACACTTGACCCTTACTAGCTGTGTGACCCTGGGCAAGTCACTTAACCCCAATTGCTCTTAAAAAAAAAAAAAAGAAGCCCTGAAATCCAGCCCACTGGAAAGATAGGGATTGGGTCCAGATAGTAGAGACCTTCAGAGGCCTCCACCCAAAAGGAGGCAAGGGGACCACTCAGTGATGAGATGCTTTCTCTCCATGTGTTGTGCTTCTCAGATTTCCTTCCTGTGTCAGTCTAGCGCGCATCCCTGTAAACATAGGAAATGATGATAGTCTGGCATGGACTGTACCTGAAGAAGCATACTGAGATTGTTTTCACCCTTCATAACTGGTCATAAACTACCTTTTCATTTAATAACTTCTAGATAGTGCACACCAAACACCAACTGGAATCTTCTTTGAGTTTTTCACCATTTTCAACATAGTTTCTTTCTCATAGCAATTTGAACAGCAATTAATTTTTTTAAATTTTTTTTTTTTGCGGGGCAATGAAGGTTAAGTGACTTACCCAGGGTCACACAGCTAGTAAGTGTCAAGTGTCTGAGGCCGGATTTGAACTCAGGTCCTCCTGAATCCAGGGCCGGTGCTTTATCCACTGTGCCACCTAGCTGCCCCAGCAATTAAATTTTTGATTTTCACTTTTCGTCTTTTGTTTTGTCTTTCATTTTCAAAGAGGACCAGTGACATTATGGGATGATGTCTTAACTGATCCCTGAGTTGGATGTGAGGCCAAATTTTCAAGTTGGCAGCCTCGCTCTCTCTTCCAGAGTCATCGAAGTCCAGTGGCAAGACAAGTCAAGAAGGCTGTCAATGGCCTATAGTGCAGTGGATGGTCTTTGTGTCTTTGATGTTTGACCAAGCTCTCAGCTCTCCACATGCCTCCATAACTTTGGAACAGATTGTTCTCATCTGCCCTTTCCACTGGAAGGAAGTCTTCACATGTTTGGGATAGACATCCCCTTAACTCACTGAGGGGTTTGAGGCCTGTTGGCTACCATCAACCTGGTTTAGCTTGTCTGCTGAGATGGTTTTGCTGGGATATGGCTATAACTTCTTGGAGCCACAAGTTGAGAGTTGGGTGACAAGTGAATACCAAAAGTCATCTAGCAGCCCTAAAAAGGGCTCTGTAAGCCCTTAGAGGTGCTAGTCTTCCTTGAACACCCCATACACCCCACTTTTCATCTAATAGACACCTGGATAATAAATCTTTGCCATGTCAAAATATTCTCATTTGAAAAAATAGATTTTATTTCTAATTCCAAAACACTCTGTCCTTAATGTGTGCCAAAAAGATTTTATTGATGATGCATTTGTTAGTTTAAAACAAAACTTCTCAACAGACAAAATACTACAGTTAACAAACACTTTCCTCTGATGGAAACCAAATAAGGATCTTAATTCTAAAATGATCCAGAGAATGACTTGAAATAAAACCTACTATTATCTAATTTCAGGTAGACAAATCAGTCTTCTTTCCTTTCATTGTCATGCTTAGACAAATTTTAAGTATTATATTTGTGGGGATTTTTTTCCTGAGCAAAATCAAGCAATGTCTCTTGTATTTTCCTTTTAAATTACTCTTATATGTGTAATATTTATACTGATAGAAAAATATAGTGAGTAATCTTTAAACATAAGACTGGAATATTAAAATAACTTTGACACTACTAAAAAAACCGAACATCTTTCACCACCTGTTGGCTGGTGACTCATTGTAAACAAATATAAGTGAGGACTTTGGTGCTTTTCTCTGGCTATAGCAAGTGACAAAATTGGGGCCTTTTCATGTTTGTTTTTTTAATTTACTGATCTTTTTTTATGTGTTTTTAAAAATATCAGTGACATTCTGTGGAGTCTGACCCCCCCACCCCCAGCCGCAGAATGAATGCAGGAAAAAGCATTTATTAACCACTTTTAGTGTGCCAAGTACTTTGCTAAGCACAAGGGATACAAACAAAGAGAGAAAAAGCAAAATCAGTCCTTGTTTTAAGTGAGAATCTTACTCTCCTTGGGGTAGACAGCATGCAAAAGAAAGCTCAGCAGGAGGGCAGATGACAAGGCCTGGGAGTCCTAAGGCTTCCGTGCTGGGGAAGATGGCAAAACCCCGAGGTCTTTATCTGACATCAGTGGGTTGGATGCTGGAGCTGGGGGACTGTAGGGCACAGGCAGGGCAGGTGGTGAGGTCTAGTGGTCTCCTCATGGGGAGCTGTGGATTCAGATATGGCCTCAGTGTGTGTCCCTGGGCAGGGCACTGCCCATCTATTGGCCTCAGTTTTCTTTTGCTGAAAATGGGGATGATAATACCTACCTCCCATTTGCAAAGTCCTTAGCATAATGCCTTCCTGCCCCATGGCTGTCCTGGACAGCTCTGTACTGGCTGTGTTTTCCTCTGTCGGGAATGCTGTGTCAGTATCAGTGGTTCTTTGAACTGAGTGGCTATCATGGAACCCCTTATTCATCTGTTGAAATGTAAGGCTACCTCAGAAAAATAATAATGACCATAATAGTAATAATAATCGAATTTACAACAGTAACACTTTAAAGTTTTCAAAGCACTTTACAAATAGCTCGTTTGATCCTCACAACAACCCTAGGAGATAGGTGCTATTATTATCCTTGTCTTATAGATGAGGAAAGTGAGGCAGACAAAGATTAGGGGACTTATCCAGCTAGCATGTATCTCTGGCTAGATTTGAACTCTTGGCTTCCTGACTCCAGGTTCATCATGTGGCACTTAACTGCCTCAATCAAAGGAACTGCTAATTGTCCATTAGAAGCTGGTGAAAGTAAGATGCAATATTTTTCTCATACAAATTCCTGGACCCCCTGAAATCTTCACAGATCCTCAAAAGGTTAATCCCTGGTCTTTTTTTTTTGTCTTTGTGCTATTTATATAGATAGCAAAATTTTATTGGGGAAAAAAAGATCTTTGCTGTACATTTTTTTCCACACGACTTTCTCTTCAGCTGCCTTTTATGCATGCAAAAGTTTTACATTTTATTTAAACAAAGTAGTCTATTTTAGCTTTTATAGTCATTTCTGTGTCTTGTTTGTCTAAGAACTAGACATTTGAAAGGTTATGCTTCGTGTGTAAGCCTAGTAGTAGAATTGATACAAAGGGTATGTATGCAGAGATCAGTGACTTTTGCCATATAGCTCTAGACTATTTTCCAAAATGGTTTTGCTAGCAATGCGTTAATGTCTTTGTCCTAACATTGTCCCCTCCACCAATTGACATTTTCCTCCTTTGTTAACTTATCAATTTGATATTGTGAACGACAACCTTAAAGTTTTTTCTAATTTGATTTTGTTATTAGTGGTTTGCAGCTTTTTTTTTTTTAAAGTGTGGTTGTTGACAATTTAGATTTCTTTCCTTGAGAACCATCTGTTCTTCATATTCTTGACCATTTACCTATTGGGAATGTCTCTTGTTCTTATATTTTAGAATCAGTTCCCTATATATCTTAGATATGGGATTTTTATCACCATTAACTTGTTGCAAAGATTTATTTCCCTGTTATTTATGCCCTCTATAATTTTATCTGCATTTTTTTGTTTGTGCAGAAGCTCTTCACTCAAAATGATGTTTGATTGTCTGCGATCCTCTCTAACCCTTGTTTGTTCTAGAGTTCTTCTCCTAGTTATAACTGTTAATGAAATCTCCTTCCTGGCTTCTCTAATTTGTTGATGCTATGACCTTTTTACATATAACTCGGGCATCTTTTGAAGTTTATTATGCTATGTGATGTGTGACACTGCTCTAACCTTGATTTTCTACGAGACTGATTTACAGTTTTGTAACCGTTTTTGTCAAATAGTAAGTTCTTATCTCAATACTTGGAGTCTGGATTTATCATTGTTTTACAGTGTGTTTGTTTATACTATTTCCCTTGAGATTTGTGGCTTCTTGTTCTTCCAAATGAGTTTTATTATTATTTTGTCTAGCTCTGTAATTCTTTGCCTACTTTCCTATTTAAAGATGAGGCAATGGAGACATTGAAGTTGTGATTTGCTCAGTGTTTAATTTTTTTTAAGCAGTTAGTGTGGGAGAACTTGAACTAGAATTTCATAACAATTAGGTCAGTGCACTTTCTGTTATGCCATACTGACTCTCTCTCTGATGTAACCTGAGATCCTACTCTAGAGAAATCCATGCTTAAGAAATACAATATGGAAAAGGTATCATTATTTAATGGCAGTTGTGTATTAGATACCAAGTTTGCTTCTCCCCACCAAGAAAATCCTCACCTCATAGAGAGCTTTCATAAGCTGCATAGAAAACTGTAATAGAAGGTAGCATGTTATAAGTGCTAGGATTGATGGATGCAAAGCACTGCAGGAATTAGAGGTGAATTGTGCAGAGCAGGAAGTCAGGGGACTCTCCCTGCCCCCCCTTCCTTCCTTCCTTCCTTCTCTCCCTTCCTTCCCTTCCTTGTTTTCGTTTTTGAGTAGAGGTTGGCACAGAGATGTTTTCAGAAAAGCATTTTGCTAGTGAGTCTTATTAGAGATAGGATTAGAAGAATGGGTAGGATTTACTTGGATCCAGAGAAGTATGTTTTAATTGTAGCAAGTGACTGGGGAAGATACGTTGGGGTAATGACGACAAAACAACTGTAAGTTGGCCAGTTTGACCAAAGACAGGATATATAAGGAAGCAATGAGAGACTGATAAAATGTAAGAGGGCCTTGAATGCCAGTGTAAGAAGGGCACCCCCCCCACATTGGAAAAGTAAACCAGTCATCACTATAGAGAACTTACTATAACAACATTATCATCCTAACTTGACTTTCTTTCATAACAAAGAAAAACTTGCAAAAGAAATATGGCAGCAGAGTGCTATACAAAAGCTTAGAATTTTTAGAAGGGTTAATGTTAGCTTGGTAGACTTTTTAAAAAATAAGTTTTATTTTATTTTTATGTCACAGTCATTAATGTATCTTACCACTGCAGTATTTCTCCTCTCCCCTTAACATCCTTCCTACCCAGTTCTATATCCCTATTGAAAGAAGGGAGAGAACATTTTCTCTGTGCTCCAATTACTGCACTCTATATCCATTCAGTGATGATGAAGATGAAGATGAAGATAAATAACCAGGATTTATGTAGTGCTTACTATGAGCTAAGCGCTATGCTAAATATTTTACAATTGTCATCTCATTTGATCTTCAAAACTACACTGTGAGGTAGCTGCTGTTAGGGCAAACAAGTCAAGTGATTTGTGGCCCCCCCCCCCCCCCCCCAGTAAATGCCTGAGGCTGGATTTGAACTTGTTTCCTTAACTTCAGATGTGGTGTTCTATCCACCCAGCCATTAGCTGTCTCCTTGTGGGATTGCGGGGTCAAAAGATGATGAACTCTTTAGTGACTTTCTTCTCATAATTCTGTGCTCTGTTTTTTGAATTGTTCAGCAACAGTCTCTAAGTGTACCTGTCTTCTTATAGTTCAGTAACTGAATTTAAAGAATAAGGCAACAGGCCGTATCTTCTACTAAGAAATAAATTTTCTGGCACTGTATTTCGCTTGCTTTTTTAGTAATAACTTTGACTTATTTGCAGTAGTAATACTAATGTCTAATCCAAAAATTAGTTTTTGTTTACATTATGTTTTTGAACTAACATATTATGATGCTGAATGTGGTATAAATAAACCTTTCTCTTTTTTGTCCCAGAGGATCTCTTAAATCAGTGAAAGGCAATCTTTATCACTGAGTAAAAAGACTAAGGATGTTCAACTATTAGAAAAAAAAAATGTGTCATCAGGGTTATTTTTTTTAAAGGTAACAACAGTTTGTTCAAGGCTTCCCCAAATATTCATGCATTTACAAAATAAATTTTGCTGTAGTCATTTGTAATTCTGGAAATTAAAACATTAAGCTTAATTGTTGTTGTTTTTTAGTTGACAGGTTAATTTTCTGACATTGCTTATTGTTTCCTTCATTTAAGAGCCAAATAAAGTTCTTTTCTGGTGGAAGACCTTGGACACTTTTCCCTCCCTGGGCTTGGAGTCAGGAATAACTGAGTTCAAATTTGGTGTCAGGCACTTTGTAGCTTTGTCTGGGGCAAGTCAGTTCATCTCTGTTTGCCTTAATTTCCTCAGCTGTAAAGTGGGGAAACGAATGGCACTGAACCTCCTAGAATTGTTGTGAAGCTCAAATGAGACAGTACTTGTAAAGCCCTGTGCCTGGCCCTAGCAAATACCACCCCACCCCAAGCCTGTTTCTCTCATCAGCCCATCTGGCAGTGCTGTAGCCACTCCTGAGCCTGATCCCCCTCCTGGGCTGCAGGAAGCTTTGTTTGGCCTGCTCTGTTCCTCTAGGGCAGCTTGGTTGCTGTATTTGTGCTGGACTTGGTGTGTTCACCCATTTGGCTTTAGCTCAGCAGCACTCCTGAGCTCAGGTCATCCACGAGGCTCAGCCTTCCCATCCTGTGCCACCACCCCCAGCCAGCTAGGATGCTTTTTTCTTCCAATTCCCATTTTCAAGTCCCAGAGACTCAGTTGGCCGGGTGCATCTAAGTAGGAATCCCCTTTGTAACGTTTCTGAAAAGTGACCATCTTTTGTATTCTCTGGGGATAGAGAGCGTGGAGGGCTTGAGAGAACCCTTTGCAGGAGAAATAAACATGGAGAAGTAGGAGCTGGGTGAAGCCACGGGAAGATTTCCGAAATAAGAGCGGGAGTTTCATCTCTCCCCCTCTTGTTCTTTCTTCCTTCCTCAGACCTAACACAATCAAATTTTCCTTTTTCTGAGGTTGCTTATAGTTAGGTGTTGTTCTAATTAAAGCCAACGACAAGTGAAGGTTAACTTCCCTAGGGAATATTTATATGCCCCAGAGAGAAGCTTGTTAAAATCAAGAGGCATTAGTGTGGAGAGTACTTTTGATTCACCCCATTCTAGGAGACTCTGCTTCTCCTAATCCAGTCAATAAGTAAATCATCGGTTAATGGCATATGGCAAAATACCCTTTCTCACATCTGCATTTATCTTTGAACCCCACGGGGAGAAAGGTGTTAGACCAAAGTTGTTATGGTTTTGATTGGCACATATTTGAATCCCTTTGTTAAGAGTTCTCATGCAGTAAAACTTTCAGGCCCTATTAGTTTACAACTCATTGCACTGTTAGGTCTCAATATGTCACACCTGAATATGGGCTGCACCACCAAAATAAATCTCCTTGAAAGGAAAAAGTGTAGATTTACACTAAAAAATATACAATTACTATGAAAGCTTTTTTTAAAAAAAAAAAACGATTTCTCCTCTTTTCTTTGTTCACTATAGTTTATTCTCTTGGTAAGAGTATGGTCTTAGATGCACTCAGTTTTTTAAAAAACCCATTTTAAGAGGGAAGAAGGGAAGCCAATAGTTGTACATTTTGGCTGGGCTTAAGTTTACCTTTGTACTTTATGTAATATAAAAAAGGTTTGCTTAGAAAATTAAGTATCTCTGAACAAAGGCATTATTCCTCGGTTATATAGAGAACTTAGTCAAATTTATAAAAATATATTCCCCGATTGATAAATGGTCAAAGGATATGAACAGGCAGTTTTCAGACAAAGAAATCAAAGCTATCTATAATCATATGAAAAATGCTCTAGATTACTATTGATCAGAGAAATACAAATGAAAACAACTGAGGTATCACTTCATACCTATCAGAGTGGCAAATATAAGAAAAAAAGGAAAATATTGGATGTTGGAAAGAAGGGATGTGGGAAAACTGGGATACTAATCCACTGTTGGTGAAGTTGTGAACTGATCCAACCATTCTGGAGAGCAATTTGGAACTATGCCCAAAGGGCTATAGAATTGTGTATACCCTTAGATCCAGCAATACCACTCACTGCTAGGTTTATATCCCAAAGACATCCTAGAAAAGAGAGAAAGACCTCTTTGTACAAAAATATTTATAGCAGCTCTTTTTGTGGTGGCTAAGACAAGGAAATCAAAGTATTGCCCATCAGTTGGGGAATGGTTAAACAAGGTTTGGTATATGATGATGATGGAATATTATTGGGCTATAAGAAATGACAAGCAGGATGACTTCAGAAAGACCTGGAAAGACTTGTATGAACTGATGTATAGTGAAGTGAGCAGAACAAAAGAGAACTTTGTGCACAATGACAGCAATATTGTTTGATGAAGAACTGTGAAAGACTTAACTGTTCTCAGCAATACAGTCATCCAGGATAATACCAAAGAAAGAACTGATATTGATTGAACACAGACTGAAGCATACTATTATCCACTTTCTTTCATTTGTTTTCTTTTATCCAAGTTTTTTTGTACAAAATAACTAATATGGTAATGTTTTACATAATTGCACATGTATAACCCATATCTGGTTGCTTACTACCTCAGGGAGAGGGGAGGGGAGGGGAGGGAGGGATAAACTTTGGAACTCAAAACTTCAAATAAAAATATTTATTATTGTTGTTTTTTTAAAAACCCATTTACATTAAAAAGTGTATGTTAATTATAGCTTACTCTTTGATTTACTGATTTTTAAAAAATCTGTAATTCAGAGAGTTCTCTTAATTTATAATTGTTTTATGATATAATGAGAAACGCATGAGGTCAAGAATAAGGAACTAGAAGGAATCCTTTTTTTTTTTTTTTTTTTTGCGGGGCAATAGGGGGATTAAGTGACTTGCCCAGGGTCACACAGCTAGTAAATGTCAAGTGTCTGAAGCTGGATTTGAACTCAGGTCCTCCTGAATCCAGGGTCGGTGGTTTATCCACTGTGCCACCTAGCTGCCCCTAGAATGAATCTTAAAGTTCATTTAGCCTGACCCCACCCTTGCGCCCGTGCCCTTTGACCATGGTCACTTTGTCAGCAATTCCAAATGAGCCCTGTTTCAAGAACCCAGGTTTCCTGCCACTTCTTTCTAGTACACAGTCCGACCCAAACTAGGATTGTTACGCCAACATGGCGCTCGTTATCTTCTCAAATTCCCCCCCCCCCCCCCCCCCCCGCTTTTGTTTCTTTTGAGGGCATCACCATCTTCTCAGCCATTTGAGTTCCCTTCTCTGGAGGTATCTTTGATTTTCCTCTCACCTTGACCCACATCTAATCATTTGCCAAGTCTTCTCGATTCTGTTTCCATAACATATCTTGCATCTCTTCCTTTCTGTGCACTTACATGACCCATACCCTACTTAAGGTAGTCTGGATGACTGCATTAGTCCTAACATTGGACTCTCAGCTTCCATCTTTCCTTCCATCAATTCACCTTCCACACAGCTGCAGAAATCATTTTGCTACCCAAAAGCCAGAGGTTAATCACATCAGTCCTCCCGATCAGGAACTCTGAGTGTCCTCTAGGAGAAAATACGCTCCTTATCTTGGCCCTTTTTTAGCCCTTCCCAGGCTGACCCCATCAGCTCACCTTAAAAGACACATCGCAGGTTATGAGTCTTTGCATTTGGCATTTGAGGAAAACTGACCTGCTTGGCATTTCATCTTCTCCTTCTGCCTTTTTGCATTGCTTGTCCCTCATGCCTGGAATTCACTCTCTCCTCACCTCGGCTTCTTACCCTCTCATGAACATTCAGCTCATATGCTGTATTCTGTGGAAAGTCTCTTCTGATTTCCTCTGCTTGTTAGTGCTCCTCAAACTGGCAAGTATGTATACTTTTACATCCAGTTCACTCCGCTTACTAGAGTGTAAACTCCCTTCGGGCATTGTGTTTTGTCTTGATGTTCCTAGTGCCTGTTACAGTGCCTTGCATGTACCATCTTCCTCCCCAAATCCTGCCATCTTCCACACTTCTCCATTACTGTCATGGGCACCAACACCTGGTCACCTAGGCTCTTCAGTCTTGGTTTCCTCTATGACTCCTTACTTTACCTTTATATCCCTCAGCAACCCCATCAATTGCCAATTCTTATTATTCCTCTTTCCCCACCTCTCTTGCGTTTGTCCCTTTCTCTACTTCCGTAGTCACTCCCCTGGTTCAGGCCTTCAAGAACACCCACCTGGATTAATGCAATAGCCTCTTAATTGTTCTCCCTGCCTCAAATATCTCCCCTCCTTGTTCATCCCCCCCACAGCTGCCTAAATGATTTTCCTAAAGCACAGGCCTCACCCTCCCACAGGCACACAATAAATCCCAGTGGTGGTGATGATTGTTGTCATTACCATTTTTCAGCAACCTCAAAAATGTGACATCCAAGGAACAAGAAATTATGGGGGAGAAATCAAACTTGTTCATCAGTTAAATTAGATATTCAAATGACCTTTACTTACAGGAGAACTTTTGGGGCTTTCATTTAGCCAATTTTCATGTGCTTAGCCCACAGCAATAATAAATCTGTCTGGTTTCCAAGGCTCAGAGCAGATTAGAAATGACAGGTTAGGGTAGGAGGGGGGATCCTTCTAATGGTCAGTATTCTTTGTTTTTTAAGTTTAGTATTTTATTTTTCCCCAATTACAAGTAAAAACAATTTTCAACATTCGCTTTTAAAATTGAGTTCCAGTCTTAAAAATTGAGTTCTCCCCTTTTCTCTACCCCCCTTGCCCCACCATTGACAAGGCAAGCAATTTGGTATAGGTCATGCATGTGTAGTCATGCAAAACATATTTTCCCTACTAATCATGTTGTAAAAGAAAACAGACCAAAATAAAGACCCAGGACAAATAAAGTTTAAAAACAAAGCATTTTTGATCTGTATTCGGACTAATGGTCAGTATTCTAACAGCATCTAGAAAGAACAACTGACATTATGCCTAAACAGTACCAAGGAAAACGGAAGAAAATGATAAAAAACAAAACAGCAGCCTGTGGTCATTTAGTGTGGGTAAAATACTCCTGCATTCCTCAGTAATCTGTCATAAAATATAGATCCATAATGATACCTGAGATGTTCTTCATGCTTAAGATATTGGGGAGTGTTCATGTTGTTGTTTTTAAATTTTGCTTTAAAATGATTAAAAGTGAATGCTTAATATGATGAAATTGGATTTATCTGGAAAATTTACTTAATATAGAAGACCTCCCCAACAATAATAACCAATACATGTGATGTTACTATACTGGCAGACTACAGGTAGTATGTTTTTTAAGGTTGAAGCACTAAAATATAAGAAATGTTTTTGATTAGTTTTAATTACAACCTTTCTCTACTTTTAGACAGGTACAATTAAGATGAAAATTTTAAGCTGGCAAGAATTCGCAAATCAAGCTCAAAGGTTAATTTGGGAACTTGGTGAATTTTGCTTGTTTCATTACCAGGTACTTTGTGCTGAATATTTTGTACAAAATGGAGAAAGCACAAGTTGTATCGGTGTCATTGTCTTGTTTTTTATCCTCTAGTTTCTTAATGTCTGTTTAAAATGTCATTTTTGGTTACCCAAAATGGAGTCTGGCTAACAAAGTATATAGGAACTTTTGTCTTTCTTCATCAATATACTCTATCTTATTAATGTAATCTTGCCTCAGATTGGGTGTTTTGTTTTGTTTTGGTTTTTTGGGGGTTTTTTGGTGAGGCAGTTGGGGTTAAGTGACTTGTCCAGGGTCACACAGCTAGTAATTGTTAAGTGTCTGAGGCCGAATTTGAATTCAGGTCCTCCTGACTCCAGGGCCGGGGCTCTATCCACTGCGCCACCTAGCTGCCCCTCTCAGATTGTATTTTAAAACTGTCATATGACATTATATTTGCTTTTCTTTTCATATTAATCTTATAGTCAACAAAAACTCCTAAATATTTTTTGGGGAAAAAAAGACATTTTTATATCACCCAGAGTGTTATCCCTTATAATGTAAAGTTAGAAAGGAAAAAAAAAAGACCTGATTGGAGCAGTTGGGGGGGGGCAGGGTTTGTTTTTGTTTGTTTGTTTGTTTTTTTAGGAACAGTTAGCAAGTTTAGTTTGGTGAAAGCAGAGAGCAGGTAGGCCAAAGAGAACGTGTGGTGGGGGTTGGAAGGAAGGATGTTGGTTAACCCTGACAATGTAGTTAGCTGCTCCAAGGGTGAGAGGATCATTTTCACACTGAGAAAGTTAGGGGATTCTTTGTGGAAAGGGGACTTTTGTTCTCAGCCGTTCAGCGCCATCCGGACTAGCTCTTCATAGTTGATACAACCGTTGCCGTCCTCATGCCCTGCCACCAACACTTCCACTTCTTCCTTGGTCATCTTCTCACTCAGAGTAATGAGGATCTGCCATATTTCAGCCCCATGATCTTTGCTACGGTCTGCAGCATTGGCAGAAAGTGTTCAAAGTCCAGCAGCTTCACATTTATCTCATCACTCTTGGGATTTCCTAAGACCTTGAGCACCTCAGCATTGGTGGGATTCTGGCCCAAGGTCCGCATCACGTCCCCACACTAGCTGTATAAGATCTTTCCATCCCCCCTGCTCAAACAAGCTGGAAGGCTTCCTTGAACTCAACAGTCTGATCCTCTGTGAAGTCACACATCTTGGCTTTGCAGCTCAGTCTCTGCTGCTGCTGCTGCTGCTGCTGCTGCTGCTGCTGCTGCTGCATGTAATGGCTTGGGGAGGGCGTATTAACCAAGGGCTAGGCACTGTGCTCCCCTAAAGGAGATGTGACAGTGGCAAAACTCAGCATCTCATTGAAAAAGTCTGTTCAGTGTTTTACACCCATAATTGCCCTCCTCTGAAAAGGAGGGAAGGAGATGTATTCTCACATCTCTTCCTTGGGATTGAACTCAGTCATTATAATTTCATAGCACTTGGATCAGATTTTTATATAAGTTTCCATTCATGTTGTTGTCTATGTAATCACTGTTTTCTTGGCTCTTCTCGTTTCAACTTCTCCATGGACTTCCATAGTCATCATTTCTTACAGTGCAGTTGTATTCTGTTATATTGATGTCCAGTTTGTTTAACCATTCCCCAAACAATGGACATTTACTCCCTCCCCCAGTTTTGTTCTACAAAAAAGGCTTTTCTCTAGATATTTTGGCGTATTTGGCACTTTTCTTTTTATCGTTGACCTTTTTGGGAAAACTATGGGTTTTTTGCTTGAAGTAACTTTCAAGCCAGGTTTATGTACTTAATTGAATTTTTTTAAAGACTTTTATGAGGTTGGTGACCTTGCATAGCCCTCCCTCAACTTAAATCCACTTCACTTCGAGTCAGGACATCACCCCAATGCCATGATCCTCTTCGAGAACAAAGGACAAACAACAAGAAGTGTAGGCACTGTGTCATGCACTGTGCTGAGTGTTGGGGATAGAACATTTCCATTCTATCAAAAGAGACTAAATGAACACATAAATATCCCCCCAACTGTGCCCTTTCTCCAACCTCTTTTTCCTCTACTTTGTCTACAAGAATATCCCAAGACACTTGTGAGATGCTCCGCTGAAATCTTTATAACTACAACATTTCTTTTTCTATTCGACTCAGTTTCCTCAAATGTATAACAATCCCTCTGGAATTGCTTCTATCTTAGGATCTATGACCCTAAAGACTTTCCCACCATGACTCAGCTGCCTTCTCTTCCTGAAACATTTCTTAGCACCCAGTACCATCTCACCCTCCCAACATCCCTCCACCATGCCCCTTCTCCCATCACTGAGTTCCTCTGAGAACTTCAGTTTGGGGATGGGGGAGCAGACCCAGATCAGCCATGGTTCATTCCTCCCCTGGCTGTGTTTCTGACTCTCTGGACTTTGCCACCAGACTTCCATGGATGCCCTTTATTCCAACCTTTTTCCAGCTCCTTTTTATGCATGTTTTCTGTTCCTATTAGAATGTAAGTTACTTGAAGACACGGTCTTTCTACTTATATTTGTATTCTCAGTGCTTAGTACAGTGCTACATAGTAATGCTTAATAAACTCTTGTTGATTGATTTAAAATAAAAAGACTTTTATTCTCTTGAAATCTGACCTATTTTTTTGGCCTCTTGTCAAAACTATCAAGATAATTTTAAACTATGTTTCTCCGTCATCCCATTTTAGTAGAACTAACTTTCACAGCTTTGTATCATCTACAGATTTGATAAAGCAAGCCTTCTCTGTCTTCATAAAAGTTGATTGTTTTAAAAAGTTGACCAGAACAAGGACACTTGAAACATCTCTCTAAAGTTGATACTGATCCATTATTTAGGATTCTGAGACAATCAGGTATACATCTACCTAACTGAAATATTAAACCAATCCCTATTTCTCCATCTTTTCCACAAGGACCTGTCCTCATAAGGGAATTTCATCCTTCCTAAAATCCGGGCACAACATATCTGTAGTATTCCCCCTACTCTGCTGGTTTATTAATCCCATGAAAAAAGGAAACTGAGATTAGTTTGTCAGTAGTAGTCCTTAAAGAACCCATGCCTCCTCTTAGCAGTCATTCATTGTGCCTACAAAACCTGTCTTTAGTACTCTATTTTGAATGTTTCCTGGGCTTAACGTGAAATCATAGAATCTTCTGTCCAGATGAGACCTTAGACGTCACTTTGTCCAATCCTCTCATTTTACAGGTGAGTCACAGAGAAGGTCAGTGGCAGCAACAGGATGAGTGAGAAGTCAAGGCTTCCATCTTGTCATAAAATACAAGTGTGGCTCAATTTGATTATTCCATGTGGCCCTCATCAATTTCATTAGTCTATACTTTCTAAAAATCTCCTATTTCACTTATTTAAAAAAAACAAACAAAACAAACCAAGGCCATTTGCCTTTCTCCAGGGTTCTAATACCTTTTTGATTTTACTCCAGTTTTCTCACAGATTACTGGTGGTAGGTCTGTATTCACTTCTGTTAAGTTATAATACTTTTGGGGGGGGGGCGGGACAGTGAGGGTTAAGTGACTTGCCCAAGGTCACACAGCTAGTGTCAAGTGTCTAAGGTCGAATTTGAACTCTGGGCCTCTTGAATCCAGGGTTAGTGCTTTATCCACTGCGCCACCTAGCTGCCCTCAAGTTATAATACTTTCTAAGCACCTGTCTTCATAACTATAGTGAAAGCCCTTTTGGGAGTTTCCAAAAGGTTTGGATAACAGTACAGAATATTGAAGGTAAAATAAAATACAGGAAATTTCCTAACCAGCTGTTAGAGCTGCAATTGTTGTGCCTTCTCGGATCATACATAAGCTTTCTGACCACCGAAAGTAGACCACTACAGTAAAAAAAGGAACGCAAGGGAGAATGGGGGGAGTAAGGATGAGTGACCGAGCTGGGCCCCAGGAAGGATGAGTGACCGAGCTGGGCCCCAGGAAGGATGCCTGCCCTTCATTTTTGTGTAGCTTTTCTGTTTCATGGGTTCTCTCCCTTGCTTCTTGACTTCAAAGGATCAGTCCTGGAAACAAATCTCCTGCTCTTCAGACCAAGTTTCTTTGAAGCTACAGTTTATTTTATTTTTTTTTGTTTGTTTGGTTGGTTTTGGTTTTGGCGAGGCAGTTGGGGTTAAGTGACTTGCCCAGGGTCACACAGCTAGTAAGTGTTAAGTGTCTGAGGCCAGATTTGAACTCAGGTCCTCCTGAATCCAGGGCCCATGCTTAATCCACTGTGTCTTGTCCTTTTTTCAATTATACTCCCCTGATACCTGGGCATCCTAGAGTGATTACCCTGACTTTTCCCTATCTTGAGGCATATTGTCTTCTGAGGAAGAAGCAGCAACATGGGGAAAAAGTGTTAAATTTCTGGGGTAATATGAACAGCCACAGGAGAAATTGAAATTACAGGAAATTATGTTGGGACTTTAATAGGTTAAGACAACAGAAAATTTTACAAGATTGAAGAAAGGTAGAAGTTGTTGGAAAAGATAAATTATTCTACTGTAAATATATATTTTTACTAGATTTACCAACCTTTTTCAGATAGGTGAAAAAGATGAGATAGCACCGATATCACAGATCTTCAGTTGCCAGTAGTTCCTAACACTTTCATTTAAAATTTCTTAGTTTCTCTGGAAACTAGGGAAGCTCTCAGTTTAAGGAGGGTTCTGTGCTTTATCCTTTAATTAAAAAAAAATTATCTCAATTTATTGGCCATACAGATTTCTTAAAGTGTATCATACATGTTAGAAATGCAGTTAACAAATAAGTGTTGCAGCTCAAATAATACAAGTGTATAACAGAGTGTGGTTGAAGGCTTCTTTAATGCAACTTTGTGAAGGTGGGCACTCTCCTGAATGTGGCATAGAGTACCCCAAAGTGGGGTTTGACAGTGTGAGAGTTGGAATGACGCCCCTGCTGGGAGGAACATTGCGAGCTCTGGTCTGAGGAGAGACAAGTTCCCGGGTGCCAGCTGGCCGGCCAGCTTCCAGACACCTTCCAGACACTAAAGTCACATGTCTTCCCTCAGGCTAGAGCTCACAATGTTCCTCCCCGCAGGGGCATCATTCCAACTCTCAACAGTGTTATTTATACTTAGGTCCTAGTGCGCAAAAGATACCTCTCTCTTTTCCTCGTTGGTCGAGTACTCAAGAGTTTACAATCTTCCTGATATGTCACTACCTAATTTTAATCAATCATATTTCAGTATTCCTATCTCCTATTTACATACAGTATCAACCAATTAGATTACACCAAATATCAATCAATCAAGTTGTACCAAATATAGACCAATCACATTTCAGTATTCCCATTCCCTACAGTATCGACCAATCAGGTTTCAGTATTCCAATGCTATGTACCTTACATAACTTTCAAGGAACAAAACTTAGGGATTTGAAACTAAACTTACACTCTGTCTTTATGGCTCTGAGAAGAGTCCAAATATGGTCTTTTCTTTCATACATAATGTTACCTACATTTCTTTAATGAAATTATAACATATACTTTCTTTGTCTTCGTACAGTACTTTTGGAAGCAATTATGAAAAATGGAAGCACAGCTGCAAATGGCCCACATTGCCGAAAACCAGCAAGTGGTGGTGATCACAACAAGCCCAACAGCACAAAGGACAACACGTCAGCTGGTGGTGAAAGCACAAAAGCTTATACCAAAGATCAAGTCGATGGAGTCCTCAGGTATGGAGTCTATATTTTAATTGCGAGAACCACTTAAAAAGCTTTGTGTTGGGGCGGCTAGGTGGCGCAGTGGATAGAGCACCGGCCCTGGAGTCAGGAGTACCTGAGTTCAAATCCGGCCTTAGACACTTAACACTTACTAGCTGTGTGACCCTGGGCAAGTCACTTAACCCCAATTGCCTCACAAAAAAACAAAAAACAAAACAAAAAAAAGCTTTGTGTTAGCCTAAAAAGGTTGTAAATAGCAAAGTATATAGGAAACAGCTGAAGTGTTTTCTTGTGTGCTCTGCGATTGATATTCCTTATAAAGGCAAATTATGGGCATCATGTGATGGTGTGGGGGCAGCCTCTAGGACTTCTCTCACAAGGTTGTCATGAGGTTCAAATGAGATGAAATGTGGAAAACATATTTTTGTGTGTGTGTGTGGCAATTGGGATTAAGTGACTTGTCCAGGGTCACACAGCTAATAAGTGTTAAGTGTCTGAGGTCAGATTTGAACTCAGGTCCTCCTGACTTCAGGGCTGGTGATCTATCTACTGCGCCACCTAGCTGCCCCCTGGAAAGCATTTTACAAACTTCAAAGGCGTGTGTGTGTGTGTGTGTGTGTGTGTGTGTGTGTGTGTGTGTGTGTGTGAAAAATACTAGAAATATTAATACATTTCTCTATTTATTTCTAATATATAGAGAAACTGCATTTCTAAATGTATATTATATATAAAATGATTTTACTGTTAGGATGACTGTTTTTTACCCAGTGATTTACTATTTTTCCCCAATTACATGTAAAAACAATTTTTAACATTCATTTTTGAGCTCCTAATTCTCTTCTCCCTTCCTCATTGGGATGTTATACAAGTGCAGTCATGCAACACATATTTCCATGTTAGTCACGTTGTGAAAGAAAATATAGACCAAAAAAACCACACCCCTAAACTCAACAGAAATAAAGGAAAAGTCGGCTTGGACCTGCCTTGAGACTCCATATGAGTATTTTTCATTCCAGTGACGGTCAGCATGGTGTAATGTATAAGTTAGCTTTGGAGTTAAGAAGATCCGGGTTCAAGGCCCATCTCTGACACACATGCTCTGTCCCTCTGGGCCCATCACTTAACCTATTAGTGCCCCTACAGGCAGCGCCCTAAGGTTGTACGCTATGTAACGCTTCCATAGGGAGAGGGAATTTCTTCACTGGATAGTCTTCCATCTTTGAAATCACAGGTCTCAACCCTAAAGCACATATATGACAATAACAGTGTGAGGAAAACCTCTCAGAACAAGGGTTCACAGACTGTCCAATATTCAGAAAGCAAGAGGACCCATGAGTGGGGGGCTAGGGGCTGGTGGGAGGAGTGGGTTACTCTTTTGTAACAATGTGAACGTGGTCCTCTTCTCTTTGGGAGTTGTCTGGGCCTATGGTGACACTTCTTCCCTCCTTGCCTCATTCTTTCTTCAGTCCTTAGAATCTGCTTTTACCTCTACTCGCCACTGCTCTGTCAAATGTCAGTGACCACTGTCTTAATTTGACCAAATGGCAGGGGCCTTTTCAGTCTTCCTTCTCCTCCTTCCTGTATTTTTTGTCCCTGCTGACTACACTTTCCTCCTGGAGAGTCTGTCATGTCCTGACATCAGACACCCTTCCCCTGGGATGCCTCCCCCTGGCACATCATTTTCTTTCTGTAGTGCAGTCTTCTTCATTTTCTTCCTCCTCCTTCCTCTCTTCTCTCACTCCCTCCTTTGACACTCTCATTCATTCCCTGATTTCAGTGGACTTATCTAGGCAAAGGACTCTATTCTTGACTTCTTTTGTGAATGCACGCTCATATTTCCAAATGCCCGTAGGGCACACAGGGCCCAGATGTCTTACCAGCATCTCAAAGGCAACCCCCAAATTGAGCTCAGTATCTTTTCCCCTCCACTTGGGCTCTCTCTCTGATTTCATTCTTTTAGTCTGATGAGTGCCTTCACCTCGTTGTCCAGTTCAGAGGATTTTCTGATGCTTTCCTTTCTTTCTTCTTTGATGCTCAGTCATTTACCATGCCTGCCAACAGGCTGCCCTTTGTTCCTTGCCTGTGCCAGTCCACCCTATGTGCATCACTGCCAAAATCATCTCCCTTACTTGTAGATTAGTGTTCACATCAGCTGTCTCTTGCCTCCCAAACAAAACTCAGACTCCCTGACTCGGTGTCCAAGATTTTGCACAATCTGTCTTCTCCTTGCTTTCCTAGCTTACATGTTCTCCCACATAGTCTATGCTCAGTCATTCTGGGTTGCTTTCTGTTCCCCACTTGGGCCTCCAGGCTTTTGGCCCTACTGCTGCCTCCCTCTTTGTTTTGCTTTGGATATTTACTTTCCTCCAAAGGAAAACTCAGATGCTCCATGAACCTTCGATGTCCCAGTGCCTATAAACTCCTTGCAGACAAGTATTGTGTCTTGCCTATGCTTTAAATCAACCACCCACCAACACCCACTCCCTGATTGTCTGTGATTCCATTTCCTGTCTCCTCATGGCATTAGGCATTTAATAAGTGTGTGCAGATTTTTCATAAACAGAATTGATATCCAGGGTTTGCTTTCATTGTGTTAATCTAGTTACAAACTATATGTTGTATGGACTTTAAAATAAACACTTTAGTGATGGATTTTTTGTTTTGTTTTGTTTTTCGTTTCACATGTTCACAAGGGATTTTTCTGAAGAAAGAATCGTTATCCTGTTGGTTAGCTGATTGTAGCATGATTATGCAAGCCAATTGCTCAGGGAGAAGCCACGCAATACTTTTCCATTAGTTGCATAAGTAACACACCATGAACAGCACAGCTATAAGAAAACTAATTCTCTGAAGTGAAACACTTTTCATCACCTTTGAGTTGAAACGCCTCTGAAATGAAACTTAGCACACGGGAAATTCTAAAACTTTTAAGGAGAGTTTTCCTACTTTCCTCTTTAAGAATGCACCACATGTGAACATAATTTAAACGGCCAATATGAAATAATACTTACCTATTAGGCGTCATCTTCAGAAATGCTAATTGGTGTGCTACTTAACCAGTTAGGAATTGAGATTTTCTTTGAAACTTTTAACATTGCAAATAAAAATTTAACCCATATATTGTTCAGTGCAAAAAGAGGTTGATCAGAACTTTACAGGAATAAGAAAGTATTTCACTACCTATGTTACACATTTCAAAAAGTTTGTGTATAAAGTTAGTAGTAGTTGGTTTTGAATAAAAATGTTACTTTAAGATTTAAAGACATCAAAATAAGCTTTAAGTATCTTTCAATTGCACGAAGAGGTTTTGTTTTTTGTTTTTTGGGTTTTTTTTAGTGAGGCAATGGGGGTTAAGTGACTTGCCCAGGGTCACACAGCTGGTAAGTGTTAAGTGTCTGAGGCCAGATTTGAACTCAGGTACTCCTGACTCCAGGGCTGGTGCTCTATCCACTGTGCCACCTAGCTGCCCCGCACGAAGAGTTTTGAGACACCTTGTATAATAATTATCATTTTAACTAATTCTTATCAAACCCCAAACGAAAACTATGTTTCTGTGTGTGTGTGTGTGTGTGTTTTTAATGAGATATTTTATTTTTTCCATTACATGTAAAGATAGTTCTCAACTTTTGTTTATACATGCTTTACAATTTCAGATTTTTCTCCCTCCCTCCCCTAGACAGCAGGCAATCTGATATAGGTTATATCTATATATCTCTATACATATACATATATATATATATATATATACACACACACACACACATATATATACACATAATAACATTAATCCTATTTCTGCATTAATCCTGTTACAAGAGAAAGAATCAGAGCAGTGATGCAAAACCTCAAAATAGAAAGAAAAAACAACAGCACCCAAAACAAAAGAAATAATATGGTTCAATCAGCATCTATACTCCACAGTTCTTTCTTTCTTTTTTTTTTTCTTGGATTTGGAGATCCTCTTCTATCATGAGTTCCCTGGAACTCTTCTGTACCATTGCATTGGTGAGAAGAATATAGTCCATCACAGTAGGTCAACACTCAATGTTGATGATACTGTGTACAATGTTCTTCTGGTTCTGCTCATCTCACTCATCATCAGCTCACGTAAGACCCTCCAGGTTTCTCTGAACTCCTCCTGCTCATCATTTCTTACAGCACAATAGTATTCCATTGTATTCATATACCACAACTTGTCCAGCCATTCCCCAATTGATGGGCACCCCCTCAACTTCCAATTCCTTGCTACCACGTAAAGAGCAGCTATAAATATTTTTGTACATGTGGGTCCCTTTCCCCCCTCCATGATTTCTTTGGGCAAAAGACCTAAAAGTGGAATTGCTGGGTCAAAGGGTATGCACAGCTTTATCGCCCTTTGGGCATAATTCCAAATTGCTCTCCAGAATGGTTGTGTGTGTGTGTTTTAAGATAGCACACCCAGTGTAGTACTAAAGTTTTGCAGTATGCAAATAATATTTTCCTTATTTTGCAAATAAGGACACTGGGACTCTAAAAAGACTTGCCCGTGCTTATAAAGCTAGTACACATTTGGAATTAGACTCCAACACAAGCCTCTTCACTCCAGATCTAGCACTCATTGTTATGCTCCCTAATGTTGAAGGAGAACGTAATTTTTCTTACTATTATATTAGATATGAAAATTCGTGTTTTTGAGCAAGCTCTCCAGAATAGAGCTTGAAAGCTGTGTTTTTTAGCTTGTTGCAGGTGGAAAAAAATATATTTTCATACTGAGTTAGACAAGAACTTGAGGATATTAGTTGCATGCACTCTTTCCCCCAAACTCTGACCTCTAATTTGTGGTCAAATGCTCAGGACAGAGGGGATGTGGAGTTAAACCCCATTAGAAATGAGTAAGATGGAGTGGCAGCTGGGTGGTCCAGTGGATAGAGCACCAGCCCTGGATTCAGGAGGACCTGAGTTCAAATTTGGCCTCAGACACCTGACACTAACTTTGTGATCCTGGGCAAGTCACTTAACCCTCATTGCCCCACAAAACAAAACAAAACAAAAAACCAAAGAAATGAGTAAGATGCCTTCAGTCCCTTTGCTCATTGTGGTCAGCTGTGACTACAGTTTTTGGTTTTAACATCATTGTGTGCAGAAAACTTTGGGGTTTTTCTGCTTTATCATATTTCTCTGGAGGTTAGCTTCCTGAGGGACTTCTCTTTGTCTAGTTTCTGTATGTATGCTCAGGAAATGGAGACTAACTTTTATATCAACAGGAAAACATAGATAGAGGATTCTATATTGGGGAGCAGAAGTGACCTTGGGGGTCATAGAGGCCAGCCATGATTCCCTCATTTGAACCCGGGCTTTCTGAGTTTAGCACTGGTGCTCTATCTCAGTCCACCGTACTGCCTCAAAAGCACAATACTGGAGACAAATCCGGCCATCAGGAATGACATAAGGCATCCTAAAGCTGAATCGTTCAGTATTTAGCTTATAAACCCCAATTGTTTTCTTCATTGCCATGGATTAGTGAGAGTCTTCTGGGGTTTTTGAGAATTAAATGCCTCAGAGTTTTAAGTATTTCATACTATTGCAGATTGTTTTTTGGTAGTTGCCAAAGAAAGAAGGACTTTGTGAAAAGTTCTTGTCTGCTTTTCAAAGATCTGAGGAAGGAGCTCAGAAGCCCTCAGGAATCCCCACTGGGACTGATAACACACGTGGCCTCCAGCTGCCTCTGTAGCGCTCCAAGGAGGAGGCTGTCACCACGAGAGGTGGCCCGCTCCACCTGGGGCTGCTCTGACCCCAAGGCTCTCAATAGGCCTGAGCAGCTTCCCCCCATTGCTCTGGGATAAGGCTGTTTCATGGCTGAAGACTCCCTGAGCCTTCTCTTATATTCTCTTCTCCAGGCTATATATTTATTGCCAGTTCCTTAAATCAATCCTAAGGGGCAGCCAGGGGGCACAGTGCATAGAGCACTGGCCTTGAAGTTGGGAGGACCTGAGTTTAAATCTGACCACACGGGGCAGAGCCAAGATTGCGGAGGAAAGGCAGTGAGCTCCTGAACTCATGACACGATCGCTCCAAAAACCATCCAAATAAGGTCATAGGAAAATGCCTGGAGCAGCAAAACCCACAGAAGAGTGTGCTGAAATCATCTTCTAACCAAGAACGGCTTGGAAGGTCAGAAGGAGGGAGCTGCTGTGCTGATACAGAAGTCGAGCCCAACCCCACAGTCACCCTGACACAGATCCAGTCTCAGGAAGGCCTCACCAGAGAAGGAGACCCCCCCCCCCCCACAGCCTCTGAATCAGCTGAAGCACCAGTGTCATCTGGAATTAAGCTCACAAACAGTCTGGTGAGAGGGCTGAGCCCTGGGCAGGGGGGAGACTACAGGGGTCTATGCTGGTGCTGAGGCAGAACTTGGATTTTACACCCGTACTGAGAACCAGGAGGTAGGCTTGAGTGGAGGTGGCCTGGGGGGGGGGGGCACAGGCTCTTCGGAGCTAACAACCACAACACACAAAGCTGGTTGATTGGCAAGTTGGTCTGGGGTCATCTAGGACCAGGAAACAGGCCGGGCGAGGGGAGAACCTGATTCTCCTTAAATCATACCACCTGGGACGTCTTAAGCTTGGGATACTGCAGCCTGGAAACAGTGCCCCACTTTAAGGAGCTAAAAGTCTAGTAAAAGAAAGACAAGATGGACCAACAGAGAAAGGTGAGGACCATAGAAAGTTTCTTCAGTAACAAGGAAGACCAAGGGGCACCCTCAGAGGAAGATGTCAACATCAGGGCCCCTAGATCTAAAGCTTCCAAGAAAAATACGAATTGGTCTCAGGCCATAGAGGTGCTCAAAAAGAGCTCTGAAGATAAAGTTAGAGAGGTAGAGGAAAAATGGAAAGAGAAATGAGGGCGATGCAGGAAAGACATGAGAAAAAAGTCAACAGCTTGAAAAGTCAAATGGAAAAGGAGGTACAAAAGCTCTCTGATGAAAATAATTGCCTAAGAATTAGGATTGAACAAATGGAAGCCAGTGACTTTATGAGAAACCAAGATACAATAAAGCAAATCCAAATGAATAAAAAAAGAGGGCAATGTGAAATACTTTCTGGGGAAAACTGCCGACCTGGAAAATAGGTCCAGGAGAGATAATTTGAAAATTATTGGTCTACCTGAAAACCATGATCAAGGAAAGAGCTTAGACACCATCTTCCAAGATATTCTCAGGGAAAATTGCCCTGAAATTCTAGAAGAAGAAGCTAAAATAGAAATTGAAAGAATCCACCGATCACCTCCAGAAAGAGATCCCAAAAAGAAAACTCCTAGGAATAAATCTGACCGCAGACACTTACTAGCTGTGTGACCTTGGGCAAGTCACGTAACCCCAATTGCCTTAAACATCTGGGGCCATCTCTAGTCATCCTGATGTGTATGTTGCCACTGGACTCAGTTGGCTCTGAAGGAGAGAGTGAAGCTGGTGATTTTGCACAGCCGACCTCCCTCATGCAAATCATGACATCACCCTGATGTCATGGTGCTCTTTGAGAACAAAGGATAAACAATATAATAAATATAATAAACAATATAATAAATATAATAAATTTCTTAAACCAGTCCTCATTATGACATAAACATCAGACATAGTAAAGCATCATCTAAATTCTTTAAATTATGGGCCTAGATGTACGCCTTCAAACTTAAGAATGTTGTTAGCATAGGAATGATGGCTTTTTTTTTAGACTTTATTGATGATTTTCACATTATAGACATTTTCAGATATATGAGTCCTTCCCAACCTGTCCAGCACACCCCTCCTCCTTTTACCTTTCCTTCTAACCAAGAAAAACAGCTGAGTAAACCCACCTGACAAGTGACTTTTTTTGCATCTTGGTACCTCTGTAGTCTCTACCTCGATCAAGAGGAGGAAATATTCATGTCCTCATCTCTTCTCCATACCTAAGATTGTCCATTATAGCTACAAAGGACTTCTACAAGTGAGACACATACACTACTGGTATAACTGTGACTTGGTCAAAATATTCTAGAGAATAATTTGGAATTATGGTAGACAAATTATGGAAGACTCAATGGTCATAATCTTCCACGCAGAAATCCCATCCTAAGAAGGTCATAAAGTTCCATATATAACAAAATATTCTTTTTTTTGGGGGGGGGGCAGGGCAATGAGGGTTAAGTGACTTATCCAGGGTTGCATAGCTAATAAGTGTCAAGTGTCTGAGGTCAGATTTGAACTCAGGTCCTCCTGAATCCAGGGCCAGTGCTTTGTCCACTGTGCCAGCTGGCTGCCCCCTGAAGTCCTTTGATTTTGAAAGGGAGAGGGGTCAAACCTCAGAGTTGTTTTAAGGTGCATCGATCCTATTGTTAGTTGTTTAAGTAGAATTTTATTTTTTCCAATGACATGTAAAGAAAGTTTTCGACATTAATTTTAAATAAGATTTTGGGTTCCAAGCAATCCGATATAGATTTATCCATGTGCGATCATGTTCAATTGTTGGTTATTTTAAAAAAATAAATATTATTGGTATATTTTGTTTTTCTGTCGTCATCATTATAACTAGGATTTCTAGAGTGCCAGTTATGTGCCAGGCACCATGGGAAGCACTTTTCCAGTATCTCATTTGATCCTTACAACCACCCTGGGACGTAGATGATTTTATTAATCCTGTTTTACTGTTGAAGAAACTGAGGCAAATAGAGGTTAAGTAACTTGCCCAAAGTCACACAACTATGTCTCAAGGCACTCCCATCTTCTTGCCTCCAGGCCCCAGCACTCTGTGCGCCACCTAGCTGCCAAATGTCTTATCGACATTTGCCAAAGGATCCCAAGGAGGGTGGGGTGGGGTGATGGAAGTTTAGCCAAAATAATGAGCACATCTAAAAAAGTCTGGCATTATTCCTTGTCTTCCCCAACCATAGTTCCCGACCTCTTCAGAGAAGGAAGGGGAGCTCTTTCACATACCTCTTCTTTACAGCCAAACTTGGTAGTTTCACTTCTCATTTCTAGGTTGTTTTAATTTTGGTGTACATTATTTTTCTGATTTGGCTTATTTCACTTTGTATCTATGCCTAGACTCTTCCCATGTTTCTCTACACTGAGGGATGTCGTCATCCATCATATTCACTGTTTCTTAGAGCATAGTGATGTGATATTCTAGTACATTCATGTACTGCAGTTTGTTTAGCCATTCCCCAAACAGTGAGCACCTCCTTTGCTCCTTGCTACCATAAAAAGTGCCGATATAAATATTTGGTGCATATGAAACCTTCCTTACCATTGACTTCATTGAGGTATATAAAGGGTAAGAACATCTTAGTTCACCTAATTCCAAATTGCTTTCCAAAACGATTGGACCAATTCAGACCTTCATTAACAGTATGCTAGTATTTGTGTCTTCCTACCATCCCTATAACATTGAATATTTCCATCTTTGATCATCTTTGCCAATCTTTTGAGTGTAAGGGGGGAAAAAACTTCATGGTGCTTTTGATTTGCATTCTCTTGTTCTTAGTGCTTCAGAGAATTCTATATTTTTAATAGTTTGCAAGACTTTTAGGAGCTGTTGCGTGATGACTTTGGCTCTTATATGCTTGTTGGTTGGAAAGCATACCTTAACAAAGGTGTTTGATAAACATCTCACTCCCTGAACCCTGAACGATTTCCCTTTTCCCTAGCCATATGGATTTTATTCAGCCTTTTTAACTTTGATGTAATCAAAATTGTCTATTCTCATTCTCTCTCTCTTCTCCCCCCCCCCTTTTTTGATTCTCTCAATTTTCTTTGGCTGAGAATTTCCCCTTAGCCAAAGGTGTGAAAGAAACCTCCTTCCATTCTCCTGTTTTTTAAATTGTGTGACATTTTCTATTTATGCCACGTATCCATTTGGAATCTATTGTAGCTTCTGGTATAGGAAGCTATTCTAAGCTTGTTTTCTCCCCAGATGCCTTCAAGTTTTCATAGCAATTCTTTATCACATAGGGAGCTCTTCCTCTTAGTAGTTTGTTCTTCTGTTCTAACCACTACTCTATGGAATTTTGCTTATATTTTCTGTCCTACTCATCTTAAATTATTTTGATATTTACCATTTTATGATATATAGTTTTAGGTACCCTTCTGATCCATTTTTTTAAAAAAATTCTTTATCTTGAAACTCTAGACTATTCTGGTTTTCAAATGATTTTTGCTTTCATTTTTAAATTTTTTTTCCATTTTTAGCCCGGTATAGTTTGGTCTAGCACTAAATCACTAAAATTATTTAGGCTGTTTTTATTAAATTGGCACAGCTCATCTATGTGCAATTAATTTAGCTCCAGTAATTATTTGTCTTCTTTAATTTATGTAAAGAGTGTTTTATAATTTGGCCTTATACCCAGGACATCACTGCTTCACTTTCTTCCTTTCTTTGTCTTTACCCTGTTGTCAGCTGGTTTCAACATTACACTGCCCTCTACCTTGAATTTCTTGCCCTCCACCTTGTCTTATTATAACTCATTCTTCACCAAATCCTAACCTTGGATTACTTCCAGCTCAGCTCTTACTGCAGTGCTAGAGAATGTTTGTAGTCACAAAACTGTGATCACTGGGACTAATTCCAACTGGTCCTTATTGGAACAAACCAGGCCTTTTACTGCTTTCTGACTGATCCTCTGTTTTGTTCCACATAACAGGTATTCCAAATCTTTGCTCAAATCATCCATTCCAACTTCATCCCTACCTTCTCAGCAGAGGACCTCATCTGAGAAAAGAAAGGCCATTCCTTTTGAATGACCTCTTTTCTTCTATTCTGTATCTTAAGTCCTTTGACCTAATTCTCTGATCCCTCCTTTCTGCAGTACCCCACCCTCTCACCTGCCCAATAGCTCAGTCTGAGGTAGAGGTAGTCCTCCTAGCTAAGGCCAACTCCTCTCTGAACACTGGATTTCATCCTCTCCTGTCTTGCTTCTCAAATTGAACCCACAATCGTACCTCTAATCTTCAGTCTCTTCTGGCTCCAAGTTTATTCCTTAATGCCTACAAATATACAAAGTCCCCATCTGTTTTTTTAAATCTTCTCTAGATCCTGCCAGTGCTTATATTATCATCTTCTGTCCTTCTTCCCTTTTAGTGCCAAGTTCTAGAAAAGGCTGGCCACCTGTGTGAGCTCTGTTCACCTCTCCTTCCACTCCTTTATGAGGTCATAAACGCTGCCTTGTGTCCTCATCTCTCATATATGACTGCTCTCTTAGTTGTCAGACATTATCACCTTCGGTCACCTCTTGGCAGTCGTTGACTCTGTTGACCTCCTTATCCTTTTAGATAGTCTCTGTTTGGGTTCTCACGGAGAGGCTTTTTCTTGGTTCTTCTCCTGCTTCACTAATCACTACTTTTCACTCCCCTATGAAGGATCCTCCTTCATATGATGCCTTTAAACTATGATTGGACCATCAAGGCTCTGTCCTGAGTCTTCATCTCTCTTTATTCCATTGCCTGGTGACCTTATCAATTCCTATAGGTTCAGTTACCATTTTTGCATTAATGACACACAGTTTTACATCCAGTCTTAGCCTCTCTCCTGAGTGCCAGTCTTGTATCACCAATTGCCCATTAGACATTTCAGTCTGGTTATACCATAGTCAGGGCAGCTAAAAGGTGGAGTAGATAGAGCGCTGAGCCTGGAGTCAGGAAGACTCTTCTTCCTGAGTCAAATATGGCCCCAGACACTTAGTAGCTGGGTGACCCATGGCAAGTCACATAACCCTATTTGCCTCAGTTTCCTCATCTTTAACATGAGCTGAAGAAGAAAATGGCAAATCTCTCTAGTCTTTGAAGAGAAAACGCCAAACGGGGTCACGAACAAACAGACATGACTGAAACAACTGAACAACGTGCCAGAGTCATCTCAAGCTCGACTTCCCCTAAACAGAGTTTATGATGTTTTCTCCAGAGCTGACTCTAAGAGCAGCACTACCCTTCAGATCACCTGCGTTTGTCGTCTAGGAGTCATAACCCTCCACTCTTCCCAGGGCCTCACCTCGCATATCCAGCTCACTGGCTAAGCTTAGTGACCGTACCTCCAAACACCTTGCAACTGTCTCCTCTGCACTCTTGTGGGCACCGACACAGCTCAGGCCCCTAAGTGGGCTCCCTGCCTCAGGTTGGCCCCAGTTTCCAATTGCACGACTGACAAAGTGATAGTAAGTCACAGATGAGACCACCGTAGCCCTCTGCTTACTTAACTCCAGTGGCTCCTGGAAACTAAGGGATCAAATGCAAACGCCTTTGTTTGGTATAGAGAGCCTTTCACACTGTGGCTCCGATCTTGTACACATTTTGTGGTTTGGGTTTTTGCATCGCTTGCTTCCGTCTGGCTTCCTTTATTCTCTAGAACCATTGGTGATTTTTGTGGATTTATCTTCTATCCTGCCACTTCACTGGAATGATGTTATTTTAATTCGTTCTTTGCTCTTCCTCAGACAGGCTTACTTTTCTGTTTTCTCTTCTTTTGTCTCCTTCTAGTCATTTGTCACCCCTTGAAGTCTGGTTTCTGATTCCACTATGTCACTGAAGCTGCTTTCCCCAGAACATGATGATTTCCTGACCGCACGGTCCACTGTGCTTTTTTGACCTGACCTCTCGCGTATTTGATGCATTCGATCATTCCCCTCTGCCCCCTCTCATTTATTGGTTTCTGTGATGCTCTCTTGGATTTGGATCACAGTTTAGAGCAAGCATTTCTCAGATACCCACTATGTGCCAGGAGAGTGGCCTGGCAGCCTGGCCTAGGGAATGAACCAGCGTGTCCACAGCACTGACAGAGCAGAGACAGTGGCAGTGTCGAGAGGCTTATGTTCTAATGGCAGAGAGAACCCAGCATCGCAGGAAGGTCCCGTGGTCCGGGCTGTACTCTCCCAGAGCTCAAGATCTTACCTCTCCATTTGACAGTGCAGAGGACTCTCTTGGTGGCGATTGGTCAGGGACTCGGGGTTGGTGGTCCCTCGGGGTGCCTTCCTACTTCAGTTAGATGGGCTTGCCTGTGCTGTTGTCCAGAGTTGGTGTAGATGGATAGCCCCTTCTCCAGAGGGGATCAGTTGGCCTTTTATATGACGTCTTCAGGGTCTGTGCTGGAAGCAGGGCCAGTGGTCTGCGGTGGGGGGTGGGGGGTGGGGGTGGGCACCCGTAGTGAATAGAGAGCCATCCTTGCAGCTAGAAAGACATGGGTTCAAGTCCCCTCTCTGACCTACTGGGTTTGTGATCTTGGACATGTCCTTGGGGGCTAACATTAAGAAAAGGGACAGCCCCTGCCCTTAAGGGGCTTGCATTCTTCCGGAAGATGACAGCAGATTCACGGACAGACATGGGCTAAATACAAAGTGATTTTCTAGTGGGGGCTCGTGTATTAGCTACCAGGAGAGAGTAGGGAAAGGCCTCTTGCAAGAAATGGCCCTTGAACTGAGCCTTGAAGTGACTTGGAAGGTCCCAGGGGTGGCGGTGAGGAGAATGAGCATTCCAGGCGCAAGGCACAGCCCTGGGAAACATGATGTCATGCTCGGGGATCAGTAAGGAGGTCGATTTGACTGTCAGAGGGGGAGGAGTGGAGAAGAAGCTCAGAGAAGTGGGCTGGCATGAGATCGGCATGGCCTTCAAAAAGGCCAAAGTGAAGGGTGTGATTGCTGTCCTAGATTCCGTGGAAATGTCTTGAGCAGTTGTGCGGCGTGGATAAGACTGTGCTGTAGGAATACCACGTGGGCGGAGTGTAGAAAAGGGTTAGAGAGAGTAGAGATTGAATGGAGGGAAACCAGTCATTCAAAGAGGTGATGCCAGGTCCTGAACAGAGCGGGTAGCAATAGGAACAGAAATAAGGAGGCAGATTCAAGCACTGGGGCTGAAATAGAAGCACTGAGATCTGGTGATGGATTGGTGGTACCTGTGCGACAAGGCGGCCACAGTGAGTTCTTGGTGGTTGTTGCGCAGAGCTGGGGTGTTAGGAGGAAGGACTGGTTTTCAGGGAAAATAGTGAATGCTGCTTTGGGTGTGCCGACATTGAGCTGGATGCCTGTGGTGCCTCCGGACAGCAGCCAGCTAGAGTGGAGGAAGTGGAGAAGCTGGGCTGCCTGGCTAGATCTGAGAGGTGAGGTGGGAGAGGCTGAATAGGGCAGTCACAGGCTTCGAGGGCTGACGCAAGGGAGACCTGACTACTTACCCTAACTGTGGGACCCGGGCAAGTGACTTAACCTCTTCGTGCCTTGGTTTCCCCTTCCAGTTTGAAATCTCTAGTCCCCCAATATCACAAATCCATGGAAGGTGGTGATAGAAATGATGAAAGTGTAGAGAGGAGATGGCTGAACCTGGAGCCCCGGGGGATACCCATGGTAAAGGGACAGGTTGTGGAAGAGGATCCACAGAACAACCGTTGGAGAAAGATTGGTCAAACAGGTGGGAAAAGAACGATGGCCAGCATTGTCACAACAGCTCCGGGGAGTTCAGTAGACAGAAGGAAGGGCTGTCCCCAGTGTGAGCAGGGAAGAGGAACGAGACAACGCCTGTACATTCAACAAGGAAGAGGATTTTGACCTTGGAGAGAACGGTTTCAGTCAAAGTGATGGGGTGGTAGGGCCATGGGAAGGTGTTTAAAGGTTCTCATTTTCAGATTTGGAATGAATGCAACTGCCCTCATGTTTTTCCTGTAACAGATCCTCTTTAATAGAACTTTGTCTGATGCTAAACCATCCACTTTGGAAGCTTTTAATGGTTCACTGAGGGATCTAGAAGCCACCGTAGGGATTTCTTACAAGTTAATACAGGAGAAAATGTTCAAGTCACAGGCCTTCAAAGTTGAAGTTGACAAAATCAGAGCAGTGAAGGAATATCTTCTGGATGTGATCCCCATAACTGTTGATGGAGCCCTTGATTGATGGGTTAGTCATCATTGTCTTGATTGCTCATCTTATTGGAAGAAAGAGGAATCATGCTGAATATCAGACGACTTAATGATTGTGGTTATTTATCCACTACCACAGATCAGCAGTAGTTGCAAGAAGCCTATGGTGCATTTCCCTTAGCTTAAATGGATATTCAAAGGGAGGTATCCTTTGTTTTGTTGTAAACTCTTGTCCCCTCCTCTCCACACCAAAGCCTGCTGTATCAGATGTGGGTTCCATCTGGGTATTAATTTTTCTAACTTGATTAAACATTTTGCTAGCTGGTAAAAGATTAATATTTGCCGATGTAGACATGGAAGCTAAAGTTTAGAGTGCTTTTCTAACATGGCACCAACTCCATTATCATTTAACTTTTGAAGCCTGGTGTTCATTTATTTCATTCTTTTCTTCAGATTTAAGCCTCATAAAGGGAAAAACTTCAGTCTTACTACTTAAAACTGCCCTGTGATAGAAGTTAGCAAGTTGTCATGCTGATACTGAGAATCAAAACCTAAGCATTTTAAAGTACTACAGAAGGCAGGGTTCTGAAACTCTTTAAACTAAGCTTTAAAAACCAAAAAGTGTCTGGCTTTTGCAGAGGGTAAACAATGCAATATTTGGACCATGTAGGAATTCAGTTTAGACAAAATATTAGTTTGGTATTTTTAATGCTCTGCCACTTAAAGAGATGTTTGGCTTTTAAATAAAATGGGTGTTATTTTTATTTACATTTTTTGTAAAGTGAATTTCAGTCTTGTTTGAAGTTCCAAGTTGATCCTATTTCTGCATATGTCTACAATACAGATTTCACTCAATTAATTTATCTGCTTAAAGCTTGGTTGGGGTCGTACCTTTTAAGGATCAATTCATATGTATGCATATCCTGTAACAATGCTCATATAATAGTTAACGAACTAGCTGATAAGAAGAGGTTGAACATTCAAGCAAGCCTTGTTCTTGTTTGTCCTTTGTTCTTGAAGAGGAACATGACAGATGCCATGACTTGCACTGAATTGGATTTAAGTAAAGAATGGCTGTGCAAGGTGGCCAGCCTCACTCCTCCAGAGCCATCTGGGTCCAGTGGCAAGAGAGCCATCAGGAGGAAGGGAGATGGCCCTGGATGTTTCAGGCAGTTAAGATTAAGTGGCTCCCCCAGGGTCGATGGAGGGCGTAATCCAGGGTTGGGGTTTGGAAAGGGCTACAGTGCAATGGAACAGTGGAGGCAGGGGTTCATTCAAGGGCAGAGGGTGGTGGTAAAGGTGAAAAGCTCAGGGTTTTGAAGGCCAGAGCAGGTGTGGTGACTTAAGAAAGCAGAGAGGTCATGACTAGACATGTGATCAGATGGCTGGGGAGAGATAGAGAGAAAGAGAATCAGGAACTTAAGCATTACAGATTTTGGAGATAGAGCACTTCTATTGAATGATGAGGGGGAGGCCTTTCTTTTGTGATAGAATGAAGATGCTGGAGTTTGTGGGCTTGGGAAGCAAAGGTATTTGAAGGGGCATCAACATGCTATTTTAATTCCCCAATTAAAAAAGCAAGGATGGGTGTGGAGAAGACGACTGAATTTGGTACTGAATTCCTGGAAAGAAGGGAACATTGCCTGGAGGCCAAGAGAGAGCCACCTAGATCTGCATAAGCCCGCAAGACAGTAACTACACTCATGAATTCTCATGGGTGAAGAAAACCTATAAAGGGCTTCTGGAAAGAGAAGAAAGGGGCATGCAAGTGGTGGAAAGACCTGGAAGCCTGGGTCCTGCTAAGATAAAATAAAAGCCCGTCTATCAGTCCAGGGTTGTTCCAGGGGCAGAACCCAGGTTTCTGGTAGGAAGGAAATGGACAATAAAGGCCAAAGATGGTGGCAAGAGTCAGGTGAAAGCCAGCATCTAGGCAAAGGTTTTCCCACCTCAGTCTCTTCAGCTGGATCATCATCCAGCCTCCTCTGCCTTTTCACCAGGGCTCTTTCTAGAATCACAGAATCCAAATAGATCACAGTGGTTCTCTAGTCCAATGCACAGCTGAAAAACATTTCTTCTACCGCATCCCTGACAAGCTGTCATCCAGTTTTATTTTAAGATCTCAAGTGAGGAGGAACCTGCTCTCATAGGAGCCAGCTCATTCCCTTTGGAAAACTCTTATTTGTTAGGAAGATATTCCTAACCTAAATTTGCCTCTTTGCAAATGAAAATAATTATTCCTAGATATACCCTCTGGGGCCAGGCAGAACAAGACTAATCCTCCATTTGATAGCTTATTAAATACTTGAAGCAGCAATCATCTTTTCTCTATCTCATTCTTCACCCTCCCAGTTTTTTAAGTTGAGATGTTTTTGAAACCTGAGTTCTGTCTACATTTGCTCTTTCTTGGTGATTTCTAACCTAATCAGTTTCAGTCCTAATCTATATAAATGACTTCCAGAGCTACAAATCCAGCCCTAATGTCTCTCCTGAACTCTAATTACCGACTTCCTGTTGAATTTCTCCAACTGGATGTCTCATAGACATCTCAAATTCTGTTTCCTAATGCAACTCTTTCTTTCACTCTAAACCTGTCTGTGCATGTGAGTCCTTTTCCCTCTTCTATGATCTCTTTGGGATACAGGCCTAGCAGTATCACTGGGTCAAAGGGTATGAACAGTCCCATAGCCCCTTGAACATAGTTCCAAATTGCTCTCCAGAATGGTTGGATCAGTTCACAGCTCCACCAACAATGCATTAGTGTTCCAGTTTTTCCACAGCTTCTGCAACATTTATTATTTTCCTTTTTTGTCATATTAGCCAATCTGATAGGTGTCAGGTGGTACCTCAGAGTTGTTTTAATTTGCATTTCTCTAACCAATAGTGATTTAGTGTATTCTTTCATGTGGCAATGGATAGCTTTGATTTCTTCATTGGAATACTGCCCATTCATATCCTTTGACCATTTCTCAATTGGGGAATGACTTAACATTCTTATAAATTTGATTTAGTTCCCTATATATTTTAGAAATGAGGCCTTTATCAGAAACACTGGTTGTAAAAATTGTTTTCTGCCTCCTAATTTTGGCTGCATTGCTTCTGTTTGTACAGAAATCTTTTCATTTAATGTAATCAAAGGCATTCATCTTGCATTTCATAATATTCTCTATCCCTTGTTTGGAAATAAATTATTTTCTTCTCATGGATCTGAGAGGTAAACTACTCCTTCCTCTCTTAATTTATCTGTGGTATCACCCTTTATGTCTAAATCTTGAACCCATTTTGACCTTATTTTGGTATAAGCCCCATGATCTTTCTGTGCTGTGAGTGCTTCTTCCTTACTCCCCTCAGGTTCTGTCAGGTGATCAGTCAGCCTTGATAATTCTACCTTCCATCATCTCTTACCACCCGGCCCATTCCCTCCACTCTTATAGCCACTACTCTCCTGTCACCTTGTGCTTGAATTAACTGCAACAATCACTTGGTCATCCTCCTTTCTGTTCTCTTCCCCTTTCTGGTGAAACTTCTACATAGGTTGTCACATTGATGTTCCAAAGGCCACAAGTCTGCCCACTTCACTCCCCTGCTTAGAATTCTTCAGCATTGCCTCTAGGGTCAAAGAGTATCTCTTCAGACTTGAATTTGAAATCCCCCGTAGTCTGCTGCTCAGCTGTCTTTCCAGACTCATTTCATATTTCTTAAGTGCACCAAAGTTCTTTAGAACTTGCCTCTGCACTTTTGTGCAACCTGTCCCTACTGAACAGGAGTGCATTCTTTTTTCATTGCCACCTCTTAGAATCTCCATCTTCCTTTGATGCTTAGCAGAATTGTCACTTCCTATACCCAGCCTTTGCTGATTTCTCCCCTTCTCCTGCCTTCCCCCATTTTCCACAGTTTTTAATGCTTTCTTTCTTTATATTTACTTACTTGTGTACAAGTAAGCAGCCTGTGGTAAACTATAGACTTCCTTAAAACCTTTTAGGGTTTTTTGTTTGTTTGTTTGTTTTTGTTTTAATTTTTTTTTGCCTTTTAATTTTAGTTTTTTTGTCCACAGTGCTTAGTATAGTCCTTTATACTTAATAAGTATTTAGTGAATTGAAATCACTTGATTTTATTTCCAAGTGTTCTAGAATACAAATGTTTCCTTTAGCTATATGCTTATCAGAAAAGCAAATTGCTATGACTTTTTAAAATAAGAAATAAACATTTTTATTTATAGTCTTGGGTTCCATGTTTTTATCCCTTCCTCTCTCCCTCCCCTCCCCTTCTCTGAGGCAGTAAGAAATCAGATATGGGTTATGCATGTAAGATTATGTAAAACATTGCCATATTAGTCATTTTGTACAAGAAAACTTGGATAAAAGAAAAAAATGAAAGAAAGTGAAAAATAGCATGCTTCAGTCCGTGTTCCATCAATATCCGTTCTTTCTTTGGAGGTGCATAGTATGCTTCATCAGTAGTCCTTTGGGATTGTCTTGGATCATTGTTTTGTTGAGAATAGTTAAGTCATTGAAAGTTCATCAAACAATATTGCTCTTTCTGTGCACTACTATGACTTTTTGAAACCATGCAGGTTACCACTTCTTACCTCAAACTGCCCTTTTAATGATTTTTCCAGGAATTTTATCAGGAATCAACATCAGGATCTTTTTTTTTTTTTGCAGGGCAATGGGGGTTAAGTGACTTGCCCAGGGTCACACAGCTAGTAAGTGTCAAGCGTCTGAGGCCAGATTTGAATCCAGGGCCGGTGCTTTATCCACTGTGCCACCTAGCTGCCCCAGGCTCTTTTTAAAAAAATTATAAATGTATTTTATTATTTTCCAGTTACATGTAGAGATAGTTTTCAACCTTTGTTTTCATGAGGTTTCTAGTTTCAAAATTTTCTCTTTTCCTCCCCCTTCCCCAAGACAGCAAGTAATCTGATAGAGGTTATATATGTACAATCACATTAAACATATTTCTGCATTAGTCACATTATAAGAGAAGAATCAGAGCAAAAAGGAAAAATCTCAACAGAAAACCAACAGCACCAAAAACAAAAGAAATAGTATGGTCCAATCAGCATCCGTATTCCACAGTTCCTTTTTTTTTTTTCTGGATTTAGAGAACCATTAACATCATGAGTCCCCTGGAACTTTTTTGTATCATTGGATTTGTGAGAAGAATCTAGTCTATCACAGTTGATCAACACATAATGTTGATGATACTGTGTATAATGTTCTTCTGGTTCTGCTCATGTCACTCATCATCAGTTCATGCAAGTCCTTCCAGGTTTCTCTCAACTCCACCTGCTCATCATTTCTTACAGCACAATAGAATTCCATTACATTCATATACCACAACTTGTTCAGCCATTCCCCAATTGATGGGTAGCCCCTCAATTTCCAATTCCTTGCCAACACAAAAAGAGCAGCTATAAATATTTTTGTACATGTGGGTCCTTTTCCCTTGTCTATGATCTCCTTGGGAAAAAGACCCAAGAGTGGTATTGCTGGGTCAAAGGGTATGGACAGCTTTATTGCCCTTTGGGCATAATTCCAAATCGCTCTCCAAAATGGTTGGATCAGTTCACAGCTCCCCCAACAATGCATTAGTGTTCCAATTTTTCCACACCTTCTCCAACATTTATTATTTTACTTTTTTTTGTCATATTACCCAATCTGATAGGTGTTAGGTGGTACCTCAGAGTTGTTTTAATTTGTATCTCTCTAATCAATAGTGATTTAGAGCATTTTTTCACATGGGAATAGATAGCTTTGATTTCTTCATCAGAAAACTGCCTGTTCATATCCTTTGACCATTTCTCAATTGGAGAATGACTTGGATTCTTATAAATTTGATTTAGTTCCCTATATATTTTAGAAATGAGGCCTTTATCAGAAGAACTGGCTATAAATATTGTTTCTCAGCTTTCTGCCTCCCTTCTAATTTTGGCTGCATTGCTTCTGTTTGTACAAAAACTTTTTAATGTAATCAGAATCACCCATTTTGCCTTTCATAATATTCTCTATCTCTTGTTTGGTCATAAACTGTTCTCCTTTCCAAAGATCTGAGAGGTAAACTATTCTTTTCTCTCCTAATTTACGTATGGTATCACCTTTTATGTCTAAATCATATACCCATTTTGTCCTTATTTTAGTATAAGGTGTAAGATGTTGGTCTTTGCCTAGTTTCTGCCATACTATCTTCCAATTTTCCCAGCAGTTTTTGTCAAATACTGAATTCCTATCCCAGAAACTGGAGTCTGGGTTTATCAAACAGTAGATTACTAAAGTCATTTACTACTGTGTGTCCTGTGCCTAACCTATTCCATTGATCCTCCACTCTATTTCTTAACCAGTACCAGATAGTTTTGATGACTGCCACTTTATAGTAATGCTTCAGATTTGGTATAGCTAGCCCACCTTCCTGTGCATTTTTTTTTATTAGTTCCCTTGATATTCTTGACCTTTCTGTTTTTCCAAATGAATTTTGTTATTATTTTTTCTAGCTCTATAAAATAATTTTTAGGTAGTCTGATTGGTATGGTACTGAATAAGTAAATTAATTTAGGTAGAATTGTCATTTTTATTATATTTTCTTGGCTTATCCATGAGCAATTAATATTTTTCCAATTATTTAGTCTGATTTGAACATCAGGCTCTTTAATTTATAACTTAAAGCACTTCAGTAATTCAAATGATTATTGATATCATTATCCCTTCCTCTGAAATATAGAATACAACCCATCTGTGATGTTTCATCCTGAATGATTTTTTTGTCCTTATCTTCCCATAAAGTCTCAATAGTACATCCATTCAACATGCTGGACATTTTCTTCTAGCACTCTATTTGGACTGTCTTTGCTCTTGCTGTATGGATGGTCCTCCCCCCAGTTTTCCTGGGTACTGAAATAATTTGTGATGCTGATTGTGTAATCATCTCTAATTTAAGGAGAATTAGTAGTGATGGAGAAATGGGAAATATCCAGTTAAAAATATCTTAGTTTATTTTGAATCATCTACCATTTTTCCTTTGAACACGGAGACATTTCTCTATCTCCAGTCCCTTAATACCTCATATGTTCTCCGAAGATCACCAATAACAACTCAGAAATCAAATTTGCAGCATTTTCCAGTACCTAGCTTTTACATTTGTTCATGCTGAGTGACTTGAACTCACTTTGGACTGCTGAGTGTTCTGTTATCATATCATCACCTAAGCTTCAGGTTCCTGTTAATCATTCTTGCCAGTGTTCCTATTCACAAAATTCCATTTACTTAAGTGGATCAGTTCTCTCATTGGTATATATGCATCATTGTAGCAATCCTATGATATTTTTTTCCCAGTAGAAAATCCTCATTAGAAAATTTGCCTAGGGGGCAGCTAGGTGGTGCAGTGGATAGAGCACTGGCCCTGGAGTCAGGAGTACCTGAGTTCAAATTCAGCCTCAGACACTTAACACTTAACTAGCTGTGTGACCCTGGGCAAGTCACTTAGCCCCAGTTGCCTCACCAAAAAAAAAAAATTGCCTAGTGGGGGAGAAGGGAAGGAGATGTTTCTCCTAGTCTTTTTAATGTTTTGTTTTGTTCTTGGTAGTGCTAGAGATGTTCCTTTATTACATAATTTACTACCACCACAAAATTGGGCCCATCTCTGTTTTTTTAAATCTGCCATAACAAATTTAGAAATATCATAAAATTCATTTTGATAGAAATTTGCCCTTCATAAAGAAACTTCCTTCCTGCCTTTCTTCTACCCCAACTTGGTATTAAACCATATGAAAATTCAGGTTTCCTTTATTGGTTCATGTTACTTTTTGAAGTTTTGCTATTTTTATCATTCTTAGCTAAAAAATTTACAGCTAAACAAAAGTTGCAAAATGTTGAGAAATATTTCCTCATGTAATTATTGTAGTTTCAAATTATTCTGATTCCGTAGTATTTCATTGTGGTACATGCTATCTTTCACATACAAATGTGATGAACTTTGAATTGTTCTCCTTGTACTTGTTTTCCTTGTTTATTCTGGCTCATTTCTTCTGACTACATTTCCAGAATAACTGACCAGAATTTGAGGTATAGTGTGTGGTCTTGGAAGGCAGTGGAGACAAAGTGAGAGGTATGGGCATCTATAAACCTAGGTCTCAATATGTTTGGTAAGCAGATGAGCAAAAAGAGTTAATTATGTTTTTCAAATGTGTAAAGTTTTCTTCTGACATCTATTTTATTTAACATTCTCTTGTTCACAGCATAAACAAGTGTAAAAATTACTATGAAGTACTGGGAGTCACAAAAGATGCCGGTGATGAGGATTTGAAGAAAGCTTACAGAAAGCTTGCTTTGAAGTTTCATCCAGATAAAAACCATGCACCTGGAGCAACAGATGCTTTTAAAAGTAAAGTAAATCTTTTCAAGCATTGTACATAATCTATTAGTACACTGACAGTAAATGTGTTAGTAGCCAGTTCAATTAATTCACTTCAGAAGGTTTCTGAATATTAGATTGTTTTTAGAAAAGTTCATTTAAATGTTCATATCAAATTCTTTAGAGAAGCATAGAAGGCATACAGAAGCATAACTTGATATTTGACAAAGGCAGTAAGTTCATTTTGACATAGATCTAAGCAAATTGCCTAGGCTAAACACATAAGTATATTTTCTAGGCACTTCAAGCCTACCCAACATAAATATTTAAAGAAATAATTATACACGAACTGTTGGCAGGCTGCCGTCCAGTTCTATGTTGATAAAAAAAAAGCAAGATAAGCAATTTAACAGACATTTAAAATACATTTTAATGGCTATTATCTTCTATGGTAGATTCACCTACTCGATCCACTTGTCTATTTTCCCAACTCATTTTTTTATTTAATATTCTTAAAATTTTGGTTTTTTCCTCACCCTTTTGTTATTTTCATTCATTTTTTGTAGTTTCCTATTTCCTTTTTTCCTGATACTTTTGTCTTTCAATGAGTATTGGATTAATGTGTTATAAGATTGCTTTTGTACTTTAATTCCTCTTTGTAATACAGTTTGGTTCTAATAGGTTCCACTTTATAAGAGTGTAGTTAGAGTTATGATCATCACTTGTTGGGGACCAGGCAAGTTTTAAGTATTATTTGGTATTTATTGTTACATTGTTGGCTTGGAGCCACGTGAAGTGGCCTGCATCTCTGTAAAATGTTATGGAGAGGTTGGAGGAGTTAGTTAGTCCTATGGAATGACTATATCTGCTTTTTTTTCTTTTTCTTTTTTTGGGGGTGGTGGTGAGGCAATTGAGGTTAAGTGACTTGCCCAGGGTCACGCAGCTAGTAAGTGTTAGGTGTCTGAGGCCAGATTTGAGCTCAGGTCCTCCTGACTCCAGGGCCAGTGCTTTATCCACTGTGCCACCTAGCTGCCCCTTATATCTGCTTTTAAAAATGTTTCCAAAATAGAGTTTTATTTCTTGAAAGTTTTTGCTAAGAAAACACATTAAAGGGGGCAGCTTGGTGGATTCAGCAGCCCTGGATTCAGGAGGACCTGGGTTTAAATCCAGCCTCAGACACTTGACACATACTAGCTTTGTGACCCTGGGCAAGTCACTTAACCCTCATTGCCCCAAGGGGGGGAAAAAAAGAAAAGAATACCCATTAAGGCCATTTGGAGGTTACAAAAACACATAAGTAATGTTTGGCTACTGAAGTGGTGCTAGTGATATAAATAGTTTTCAGTGTCAGCCATTTTAGCCAGGTTTCTTTTCCCTTAAGTTAAAGTGATCAATTTTATGGAGAAAAAACTTTTATTCAAACACAACCAAATTTTAGTTGACGTTTCAGTTGGTTCATATTACCAAGCTGCAGATACCTATAAAGCTGATCAGCTTAGCTTAATTCATAATAACAATCTCATACCTTTTTGCTAATGAAATGTTCTTTTAAAAGTACGATTTCTGATTTGATAGTTTTAAAGTTTTTTAAAAAATTGTTTACTTACTGAAGGCCACCCATGTTACATAAGAAAATAATACATAAGAAAATTCTCTTTCATTTTCCCATAAATACAAAATGTTTTTTAAATAATAGGTAGTTCATAATAGTGCTTCAAGTATAGTTTTGAAAAAATTATTCTTTTTTTCTATTTGATAGCTGCAGGTTTTTTTAATTGTTTGGAAACAATTGTTATGGTAGCAAGTTTTCATTACTCAAGGAAAGTTAATATTAAAATCACTACTTAAGGAAATAAGCTGCTTTTCCTTTCAGTTTCTTCAGTGAAGTAATATTAGCACAGCATTACCCAAATAACTAATATAAATGCCTATGTAACTATTGTATTTTGCCATCTCAAATTAAAAAAACAAAACAAAACAGGAAAACAGTAAGTTCCTTTATTACAGATGTAATTTTTGTTCAAAAGACTTATCTCCCCCAAAAATAGAACCCAAAGGGGCAATATGTTAAATCATGAGGGTTTTACGTTACCTGTAAGGAATGACTTCTTTATGATATTTTGTTAAATCTATTTGCGTCCAAAGAATAGAATTTAATAGACTCACAGAGCTGGATGAGGGTCTAGAGATCATCTCATGCAGCCCCCTCATTTGCCAGATAAAGAAACAAGTCAGACAAAATGTGCCCCACGTCACCAGCACCTAAATCAGGTCCGCTAAGGAGATATGGAATAAATAACCTCTCCAGATTTCTTGTAACTCTTTGAGTGGGAATATGAGTGTACCTAGTTTTAGGCAATACATATATTCCTTAAAAGTTATGGATGAATTTAATTTTCAGAAATCAAATCATCTAAAACCATGAGTTTTCCATGTGCATTTAAAGGAATTAGATGGTGAATTCTTTTGTAAAGAAAATGATCACCCCCCCACCCCCCCCACCCCTTAATTTCTTTCTTTTTGAAAATCCAGATTTTCTTATAATGGGTTTGCGTAAATCGAGTTGCATCTATAAACAGGGATGTTGTTCTACACAAGGCACTGGCAGCCTACGACAGGTGACAGAGGAGATGATTTTCAATGGCATCTGGGGCAATTGTTGCCGTCAGGGTCCTAGGCAGAATTACAAAGTAGGTGAAGTTTGTTTTCCCTGCCTTCCCACCTCCCTTTCTACAACCTTTTCTTACCACTTTCTCACATCCTCTCTTCTCTACTCCCCTCCCCCAGCTACTTAGAGTCCTCTTCTCATTGATCTCTTTATCTATGTTTTCTTTTGTTTGTGGATTTTTGGTTTTTGCTTTTTGGATTTTTTTGTGGGGCAATAAGGGTTAAATGACTTGCCGGGGGTCACACAGCTAGTGAGTGTCAAGTCCTGAGGCCAGACTTGAACTCAGGTCCTCCTGACTCCAGGGCTGGTACTTTCCCTACTCCGCCACCTAGCTGCGCCTCTTTATCTACATTTTCACTTTTATATCCAACCTAGGCCTGCATTCCTCCAGTGTTCCCTGGGCTCCAGAATTAACTCCCCTGCAACTTTACCCACCCACACTAAACAAATTAAAATTTCCTCAAAGTAGTCTGTCTCAGCTCTGTGTTGGGAGGAAGACACTTTGATTATGTGTTTGAAATGATTTGCACTAAGGAGTAAATGGGTAATAGATAAATTTATTAGGCCAAATTAATGTCCATTTTGTGGTATTTGGAGGAATGAGGGAATGTAGGTATTTTCATCTAGGGAGCTTTACTGGATCTCTTTGCCTACTCAGGGCCATATGGTTTCAACTTGAGGCAGAATGGTTAATGGAAAGAGCCTTGGTTATAGAATCAGGATATGGGCTCAAATCCTTGCTTTAATGTTTACTGCCTGTGTGACCTTGGACAAGTAACTTTTTATCCCTGGACCTCTGTGTCCTTAGCTGAAAAATGAGAGGTTTGGACAGGATGATCTATCTCTAAGGTCCTTTCCAGCTCTCAGTCTGTTGACGTTCAAGGCTCTTTAAAATTTAACCCCAAACTAGTATCTGCAAATGCCAATTCTCATTTAGTTCTAGCATGTGTTTTTTTCTAAGAATGAAAAAATTTTCATCATTTTAGTGCTAAAATGAAATACGAAAGGCAAGTGTAGTGCAGTAGCCAGCAGGCTGTGGAACCAGAAGGGCCTGGCTTCAGCTATTACTTCTGACACATGATGCCTGTGTCATCTTGGGCACATCATTTAACCTCTCACTGTTTTAAACAACCCTCTAGATTGCAAAGGTGGTACTAATCTGCACTGGGAAAGGGAGTTTTACTCATCAGTGAGTTCCTCATAACAATAAAATCATAGGGCCAGGACAGATTTTTTTAAAATGAAATTTAAAGGGGCAGCTAGGTGGCGCAGTGGATAAAGCACTGGCACTGTATTCAGGAGGACCTGAATTCAAATCCGGCCTTAGGCATTTACTAGCTGTGTGACCCTGGGCAAGTCACTTAACCCCCATTGCCCCACCCAAAAACCAAACAAACAAAAAAAAAACCAGTGTCTCTAGTGACAGACAGTTTGGTTCCAAATTCCAACCGGGATGCTTCCTGCATGTATGACACCGAGCAGTCCACTTAACTTGCCTCAGTAGTCTTTTCCGTAAAAAGAAGGGTGGACGAGAGGGCCTTTCACGTCCCTTCCATCTCTAGACCTGTGATCCTGATGAATGCTCACTCACATCCAATCTGCAAGTTATTTTCCTTGGAATTGCTCCCTTGGAAAATGCTCTGCACATAGCAGGCATTTCTTAGTAATAAGTGAATGGATCTAGGATGCTGAGTTTAACTCCTGTTATACCCTTATATAAAATCTGCTGCCTGGTTTTATTCTTATCTTCCAATGAGTCAAGCACGTTCCTCCTTCCAAGCCAAATCCCCCATTGAGTGGCTTCCCCCTTTTTGTTCTCCCTTCCCAAACACTGCCCACCTGTCGTGACCCAATTCAGGCCTCCCTGCCTTCATGAAGCGGTCCCTGATCATTCAGGCCCAAGTGTGTCTGTCTCTTGCATTTGGCTTTTTAAGACAGTTATTACCTTTGTTTGGAACGTCATTGTGTACTGCCCTGTGCCATTCCTTAAATGGTTGTGTTTGTGTGTGTGTGTGTGTGGGGGGGTTGTTATTTAACTTTGCAGCTGCATACACCCCGTCTCTCCAACGAGAGTAGTGTGCTGAACTGTTCTGTGCAGAATAGGCACTCAGATATTTGTTGAATAAATAGGCCCTGTTCCTGGGGCTATAACCCAGAAATTCTTTCATGATGCACCTAGACTAAAGGCAGTTTTCATTTTAAAGGCCACGGCTTGAAAAATTGCTGAGTGCAGGAATGGAACCCCCATGCCGTAGATGAATTCTTTGATTGTTTACTGTGTCAGCAGACTGGAGCAGAGGCTTGCTTGCGAGTGCTCTAGCATCTGAAGATTCCTTGCAGTGAGTGGATCATTAGTACAGAAGACTCACTTGAGGTGTAATTCGATTTTGTAACCTTGAGTGCCCATGAGCTCGGTGCAGTGGGGAAAGAAAAAAAAGGAATAGGAGACTTGGCTCTGATGAGCCTGATTTACACGGAAACCTTGAGAGAACTATAGGAAAGATTCAATTTGCTAATATGTGTTCCACAGACAAGCCAGGTGGGAAATGAAAAGGAAACCATTGTGGTTCAAAGTACTCAAGGAAGGTTTCATAAAGTTGGTGAAAATTCACACTTTGCTTGAAGGGTGGCTTGGTAGAGAAGAATCAGAGACAGTGTTTATGGGCTGATAGTGTGATAAAAAGCCAATCTGATTGGACAGGTAAGGTGAGGTCTAGTGAAGCATGGACTAGATTTAGTGGTTATGGGAAGCAATAATAGGTTTTTAAATAGAGGAAGAATATGAAAGCTGTGAAAGGCACCTCTTGTCAGATGAATTTTCCAAGAATCGCACACTTTTGGTGTGATAGTAATATTTGGGGTATTTTATAAAATACCATAATAAAATATCTCAAGAACAAGCATTTATATTTTAAAAATATTTAGAAGAAAACTTCAGTAAGATTGAGGCCATTTCTGTTTACGTCAGCAATTAAAGAAGAAAGTAGCACCGAGGAGTTAGAGATCAGTGATTTCAGTGCAGAAGAATCAACTCAAATGGAACTCTTGATTTGTTTGCAGCTTGGTTTTACCCTAAAACTAACGTAATGTCTGCATAAGAGATTGGAAGTGGATTTTGGTCCCTGGATAAGATAGCATTGACAGAGATGAGCAGGTAGCCTGGAACATCCCAAAAGCTCATTTGTAAGTTAGTTGTTAGGCATTTAGAATACCACATAGACAGTGATGCTCAGCGGTGGAAATCTGATGGTTGGTTTCCGGAGCCAGTCCAAAAAAGCCTGTTTGACACATTGTATTTGGAGTGACCACTATTTTGCCCTCTGAAAAAATACACTTAAGCCAGAGCCTTGCTGCCAATCATTTGTTACTGCCCTAAATTGTAAAGCAGAAAATCCATCCCCCCTGTCTGTTTGCATAAGAAATGTAGCTCCCAAGGTCAGTTATTTTACCCTTTATTCTAAGTTGGGGGGAAGTCGGTTGCTAATTGACTCCATGGAGAGGGTGGAGGGGAAGGCGGGCACGGCCCTTTCATCACCGTTCATCAGAGATTGCCTGTGTTTCATGAAATATTTAAAATGCAAGTTGTTCATTGTTTAAAGCTATAACCCCTCCTTTTTCTGGAAAACTCTGCCTCGTAGAACATGACCAGTAATTGACCCTGTAGTGTGATGTAATTTCTCTTCCATTCACCTATACAAAAATTAAATAAGACAAAACAACGCCACCAACTAAAATTGAACTGAAACTAAATCAACATTAAAATTGAATTTCCTATTAAGATGATGCCAGTAAGAGCACAGGCTGCCCGGGGTGAGAAGTACACTAATGTGTAGGAAGTACTTTGGAAACCCTAAGCATTCCATTAATTGTCAGTTATACTAACAATACAATTAGTGGTGGTCCCATTCCAATGAACAGATTAACCCAGGGTTTACCTTCATGCTGTTTGGAATCCTGGGGAAATGAGTCTTTCTGAATAGCTGAAAAGTTCTAACACATAATCATTCATGATGAAAATATTTAAAATATTTCACATACTCCCTAGTCTCTTTCTGGAGGACATATTGAATATGGGATAGCCCTTTCTTGATGACTCAAGATTATTGATTGATAAATTGGGGTGCTGATAGGGAAGGGGTTTATTGAGCTATATGGGAATATTTCTCTCTTAAATGAAATGTCCAAGGGGCAGCTAGGTCATGCAGTGGATAAAGCACTGGCACTGGATTCAGGAGGACATGAGTTCAAATCCGGCCTCAGACACTTAACACTTACTAGCCGTGTGACCCTGGGCAAGTCACTTAACCCTCATTGCCCTGCCCCCCATCCCCCCTCCCCCCAAAAGACATACCCAGAGTGCTCCTTTTTAAAATCTTGGATCTGTTTTTCCTGGGTTTTGGGGTTTTTTTTAATGATGATTTATTTTCTATTGTCTGTCATTTCTTATTGTTAGTTGTGCATACATGGCAAGCCCCCTATGCCCTTTTAATGTGTTGCTGTGCCTAGAAAAACCATACAACACAATGCTTCTAATTGCATTTCAGTAAGACCTCTCTTTAAGTCATGAGTGGCTCGTTACACTTTGAACAAAGTATGGTCTTTTTGTGCACGACTTTTATGACCATCTGCATGACTGCTCAGGGGTCTTTTTTTTTTCCCCTTTCTGTTTCTTGACTATGTTCAAGATAGGATGGATTTTGGAAACTGAGTTCTAGATGGAGTGAAATTATATATGTTAAAAATAAAAATAAGACAGGTAGGTCGTATAATGCATAGAGTGCAGAACTTGGAGTTAGGAAGACTGTTCAAATCTTGCCTAAGATGCTTCCTAGTTGTGTGACCCTGGGAAAGTCACTTACTATTAGCAACTAAAGAATAAAAACAAACTTTCTAGGTGTTTTTAAATATTGACACTTGTTGTTTTAGATTTTACACAAAATAACATGTATGTTGGGAGCAGCTAGATGACCAGTTGATAGAGTCCTGGGCCTGGAGTCAGTAAGACTCGAGTTCAAATGTAGTCTCAGACATTTACTAGCTGTGTAACCCTGGGCAAGTCACTTAATCTCTGTTTGCCTTAATCCTTTGATAAAGAAAATGGCAAAGCACTCCAGTGTCTTTGTCAAGAAAACCCCACAAGATTGTGGTCCACAGGATCACAAAGAGTCAGACACAACTGAACAACAACAAACTGTATATTAGAAGATATGCCCACTTAAAGGTATTTTAGAGCCCTATACAACATAGTTAAACTGCACATTTGTCTCCAGTTTCCTTTCCCAAGCTAGGAAGGCAAATTCTTTAACCTAAACCTCTGTTCTCAACCTGCTCTTTATTCCTTCAGAAGACAAGGGAGAAATAGTAGCAGCTGATGCTGAGTAATGTGTCCTGAAGGATGATAGACCCTCCACAATTGCCCATTTTCCTAATTGGATAACTCAGCCTTAAGAAGATGAGCTTTATGAATCTAGCTAAAACCATGTTCTCCGACAGTGTAATCACAGAGTGAGGCTAGAGCTCACAGCCTTAATTGTGGCTTTATCCCAGAATAATTCTACAGTCACTTATTTGCAGTTGGGAACATTGTATAGACAACATTTTAAAATTGGACAATTCACATAGTTGAATTTGTAGAAGCAAATTACTTTAATCGGGCACTTAAAGAATTTTCTTGGTTAAGGTTTTGTCTTTTTAGGTACAGCTAAAACAACAGGGAAGGGGGAGAGAATAGCATTGAAAGCCTGATGAAAACTACTCTAATTTCAATTTCCAGTGACAACAGCAATGTTTTTAGATGGAAAATAAATGTAATGATGGTAGGGCTGAACTCAGACAGCTAAATCCTTCAGGAGTCTAGGATGGCAGTGACTGTCCTCCAGGTAATTAGGACCCACTACTAGCTGTTGTGTATGGCTGGAAGGCACTGAACTTCTTGAGCATTTAGAGAGAAAACTATACATAGTCAGATGCTTCTGGGGGTGTCATATCTGTGGTTCTCAGACTTCATAGCTTAGTGTGTTTTCCTTATATGTGTTAGACATTCACTTTATAATGTTCTTATTTGCCTTCTTTAATGTTCTTAGTATTTCTGTTCTTTCTGCTTTCTGGTACTTGACATCAAAACACAAAATTACGTTGGTCAGCAAGGTACTCCAGTCTGGCATGTTTGTCAGATACCATAGAATGTTTTGGAGCTTGAAATATGTTGATTCAATCCATAATTACTAGATGGGAGGGTATGGAATCCCATTTGGGGGAAAAGAGAATTAACCCTATTTTCCTAATAAACATCGCTACATAGAGTATTTTTGATGAAATAGTTTCACATGTTCTTGCTTAGCAGGGAGATCACTAGCATTATATTCATACCATGGAGGAACAACAGGTTTTGCAAAGTACAGCTTGTGAAATGCTGCCTTATGCTTTAACATGATAGCATTGCTTTGTAGCTCCTAGCTTTATGGTCAGATCCTTTATAAAAAACATTTTATATATTTTATCTAAATATATAAAATATAGGTCTATATATTATACATTTTATAGATAAATGTAATTACAATTGATATATATTTCACATAACGTTTTATATAATCTTTTTCTTAATCTCCAGCTGATGGTTCACTTATTTTATTTTTTGTTTTATTAGTCTTTTTTGTTTTTTATGTCACTGTCACTTCCCAATCTTATTCTACCCCTTACCCCCAAGACCTTCTTATAACAAGAAAAAAGTTAAACAAAGCCAACTTACTTTATGTGAAACTTTACTATATGTGCTTCTTTGTTGAGAGGAAGGAAGTTTGCTTCATCATCAGGTCTTTGGAACCAAGATTTGACATTGTATATAATCTAAATTTTGGTGGTTTGGGTGCTGTTTTCCATTTATGGCATTACAGTACAGGGCAATTATTGTGGTCATTTTATATCTTATTCCATTGGTTTTGCTTTCTTTGCCTCTCTTCAGTTCATATAAGTCTTCCCATATTTCTCTGACTCCTCACGGTCATCATTTCTTACAGTGTAAGTGTCCTAGTGTCTATTTTACTTGTATCTCACCACCTTATTTATCCATTCTCCAAGTGGTGGACATTTACTTAGTTTTCCATATTCAGCAAAACAATTTCAGTACCACAAGAGAATTTGGGTAACTCATGGGATTTATTATGAAGAATTGTCACATTTCCCTCCTGATTGATGCAGTTGAAAACTTAACACTTGTGTGACTATGGGCAAGTTATTTTACCTCTCTGAGCCGTAGGTTCCTAATTTGTCAAATAGGGTGGAAAGACCAAATGATCTTTAAGGTCTCTTCTAGTTCTAAAATTTTTCTGATTATTAAGGTTTTAAAATTTTTTATCAACACATGAAATCAGGTTATCTTATATTTTATTTTGAACAGACTTTCCATTACTTGCAGGTCTTGCAGGCAATATAGTTTTTTGTTGTTGTTTGGGGGGGGTTAAATTTTTTTTTTTTACGTTATAAATGTAGTCATACAAAACATTTTCATATTAGGTTGTGAAAGAAAACAGACAAAAAACTCAAGAAAAATAAAGTTAAAAAAAATATGTTTCAATCTGTATTCAGGAACCATCAGTTCTTTCTCTGGGGATGGATAGCCTCCTGGATCATTGTGTTGCTGAGAATAGCCAAGTCATTCACAGCTGATCATCTTACAATATTTCTATTACTTTATACACACTACATTTCACTTTGCATCAGCTCATCTAAGTCTTTCCAGGTTTTTCTGAAAGCATCCTGTTCATCATTTCTTATAGCACAATAGTGTTCCATCATAATCTCATTCCACAATTTGTGCAGCCATTCCCCAGTTGATGGGCCCCCCCTCAATTTCCAATTCTTTACCACCAGAAAACAGTGGCTGTAAATATTTTTTGTACGTATATAGGTCCATTAACTTTTTGTTTTTTTTAATCTTTTTGGATACCAACCTAGTGTGGTAAAGCAATATAGTTTTTTGTTTGTTTTTTGTTTTTTGTTTTTGGTGAGGCAATTGGGGTTAAGTGACTTAAGTGCCCAGGGTCACACAGCCAGTAAGTGTTAAGTGTCTGAGGCCGGATTTGAACTCAGGTCCTCCTGACTCCAGGGCCGGTGCTCTATCCACTGCGCCACCTAGCTGCCCCAAGCAATATAGTTTTAATGATAAAGCTTCTGAATAGATGTGTTTGTCTCATTCATTAAAAACAAGAATTTATTGAGTGTTGCTATATGCCTAACCATTGTGGGAGATACAAATGAACTTTTAAGTCCACCAGAAGTAGCATTTACTTATTGGTGTTAGAGAAACATAAACTTCAGTTAGGAAAATTAGGCATATTACTATTTCACTGTTTTCATGATCTTACTTGCCCCTAGTGATGTAGAATACAATCTATCTATACCTTTTTATTCTTTGTGACTCTTGTCTGTGTCTTCCCCCCGACTCCTATGAGAATCTACAACTAATCTTCTGGAACACTTCCTTCAGGTCTTTTAACATTATGAAAATATTTAAAGAATAGTCACTTACTATTACACATTAAGTACTATAATTGGGATATAGACAGAACTAGCTTTTTTTTTTTTTTTTTGGTGAGGCAGTTGGGGTTAAGTGACTTGCCCAGGGTCACACATCTAGTAAGTGTTAAGCATCTGAGACCGGATTTAAACTCAGTTCCTCCTGACTCCAGGGCCCTTGCTCTATTCACTGCGCTACCTAGCTGCCCCAGAACTAGCTTTTAAACTTGGCATGTTTCTGCTTAAGGATGGAAGTTGCCACAAAATAGAATTATAGCCAAATATGTATGTGTGCATATGCATGTATATACATAGGCTTGCAAGTATACATGTATGTGTGTACACATGTGGTTTATATATGTAAATGTGTGTGGTTATGTACTGGTAAGTATGTATACACACGCACACAGTTATATCCTGGTAACTGACCTGACATTGGTGAAAACTTCCTCTATCAAGCATCAAGTGAGCAGAGAAGTGAAATAGGAAACTTCGGAAAGTTGAGATTGCCCCTCTAGGAAAGAACTGCTTTTCAAACTGATAGGGAGGAGCTGTAATGGTTGTTCAGGTCCTTGGAAAAGAGGAGACTTGGGCTAAGCCTTGATGAATGGAGTCACAGGAGGGAGAGCTGGTGTAGATAGGAAAGTACTACAAGCTAGGACAGAAATGAACGTTGGTATTTCATGTGTAGAGAAGCTCAACTAGTGGGTTAGTGTTGTGGAATACCTGGAGATTATTACAGAAAGAATGGAAACCTATCTTTGAAAGATGATCTTGATTAAGTTAGAGATAGATATGTGGATATATAGATATAGCTTAATATATCTGTTATGATGTGATTTGCTTTTATTCACTTTTTATTTTTTATCTATTGTTTATTCACTTTTCTTCATTACATATTTCAGAGATTGGCAATGCCTATGCTGTTTTAAGCAATCCTGAAAAAAGAAAGCAGTATGACCTCACAGGCAGTGAAGACCAGGCGTGTAATCACCAAAACAATGGCAGATTTAATTTCCACAGAGGCTGTGAAGCGGATATAACCCCAGAAGATTTGTTTAATATATTCTTTGGTGGTGGATTTCCATCAGGTACTGTAACAGTCACTCATACAGTGTTTATTGAAGTTAGAGATGTTCAAACCAAGTCTTTGAAAATGTTTTTCTTATCGTTCCCATCTTTGCTGAAGATGTCCAAGTCATGAGCCAAAGTCCAGGAGGTGGAAATGGGTGTCTGTTACTGCCTTTAATGTCATTTGTCCTCCGAGGGCAATGAAGCTCATGGCTCTTCTGTAGAAAAACTATGAGCAAGGAAGTGGCAGGAAATTAGATAGCAAGTCATGCCGTAAGGTCATATGGTCAGAGCTCTGAGAGCTGTTAGGTAGCATCTGGAAAGCACTTTGAAGACCTTCAAGCACTATACAAATGTGAGCTCCGCCTTGACTGTAAACTTCTCTGACTCTACAGGAGTTATTTATTTCATTTGCACAGGTTTCCCATTGGTATATAATGGTAATTGATTAGTGAAAAGTTTGGATCATGTGTTTATCTAAAACACTTTTATTGAATTCAGTCACATAGAGTAACAGGAATGAAGTAATTAAATTGATGCCTAATCAAGGTTACAAACAACAATAAGATAAATAAACAGTGAGGCTTTTTGATGTAGTGGACAAGAACACCAACCCCAGAGGCAGGAAGGCCTACCAGGTTTCCAGTTCTGCCTTTGACACATCTGGTGTGTATCACCTGGGACAAGTCTCTGTACTTTGTGGTGCCCCAGACAGCTCTTGTAGACCAGGAGGTGCAGAGCGGCTGTTGAGCAGCATTGAGAAAGCAAGCTTCCTCACCAGGAGTTTGCCTTTGCCTCTGAAACCCCATATATATCTATATCTATATCTATATCTATATCTATATATATATATATATATATATATATATATATATATGTCTATTCACTAATTGGATAGCCTGATCAGTTTATGAATGACATTGCCATAGCTTTAATCTAGTAGTTAGGATCTTGTCTATGCAGCAAAACACTTAACAAACATTTATTAAATGTCTACTATATAGAAGAAACTGTTCTAGGTACTGGAGACAGGCCTTTCTATGAAAGAACTTAGGTTCTAATGAGGGAGATGGATATATACACAAATGATACAAGATAGAGTGAGAAGTACATAGACAAGATCCTAAGTGCTGGGAAAAATTTGAGAATGAAAAAGATCAGTGTCACCTGGGCAGAGTGTGTGTGTGTGTGTGTGTGTGTGTGTGTGTGTGTGTGTGTGTGTGTGTGTGTGTGTGAGAGAGAGAGAGAGAGAGAGAGAGAGAGAGAGAGAGAATGAGAGAGAGAGAGAGAGAAAGATGAATACAGGGAGAAGGTCCCCAGGTGTGAGGAACAGAGACATAGGAAAGGAAAAGATGATGATGAGTTATAGAGAGTAGCCCAGTTTAGCTGCAGTATAGACTACATAAAGGGGAATATTATGAAACAAGGCTGGAAAATTAAGTTGGAGTTACATTTTAGAAGGCGTTGCTTATCTAAGTCAAGCCTTTATGTACTTTATGCCAAGCAGTAGAAAGCTGTTAGAGTTTTTTGAGTAGAGAAGTAAAAGAACATTACAGTGTTTTAAAAAGATGACTCAAGCTTTCGTATAGAGGATGTCATACTCAGAGGAAGATCAGTTAAGAGGTTATTTATTATAGCAGTCTGGATGAAAAAAGACAAAAGGGTCTCAGCTGGGGTGGCTGTAATAGGTAAAGAAGAGCAAACCGTACTCAATCAAAAGATATTTCAGGGACAGTTTGAACTGCTGTTCATTATCGAGGTGAAAGATCTTTGCCTCCTGTCCTTTTCTGAATGATGTTAATAATGATTTTGGTGAGTTATCTGACTTAAAAAAATAAGCTATATTTTGCCCTTTATTGCAAAGGTACTGTGTGAATGTAAAATTATAATTAAATTTGTTATCTAATAAATATTTTTTTAATTAATAAAATTATTTTAATTTGAGCTTGGGCAATGGGAAAAATCAATGGTTCCATTAATAAGGAGGAGAATTACCTTTTGGGCCAAAGATAATGAATTTCTTTTGGGAAATACTGAGTTTGATCTAATGGTGAAACACTCATTTCTTATGAAAGGAATGCCATGGGAATGAGATCTGGAAGTCTGTACAAGGTCTTTATAAAATCCTTTTGCAAGATGTTAAACTTTTAAATTTGAATAACCTAGGATGAAGGTGTGATACAATTGGCAATCTTCATGATAATGACTTAGAAATTTTCTTCTCATGGACCTAGTTCTGCTAGCCATAGAACACCATTTACCATGATCCATGGTAACCATTTGTACACAATCTGAACTAATATGTTGCAGTCTGTTCTGTAATGGGTCTTAAATTTTGCTGCTAAATACCACATACTTATTGTTTCTGTTACAACTAAAACCTATGTTGCTTAAATTCAAAAGCACCCTAAGACTTTTTAAAGAATCTTTATAGGGGCAGCTAGGTGGTGCAGTGGATAGAGCACTGGCCCTGGAGTCAGGAGGACCTGAGTTCAAATCCGGCCTCAGACACTTAACACTAGCTGTGTGACCCTGGGCAAGTCACTTAACCCCAATTACCTCACTTAAAAAAAAAAGAATCTTTATAATTGATAAATATGATTTGCTTAAAGGAAAAAAAAACCCTTCATATTTGATCTGCAGGTGTCATTTAGACAGTGACTGAATATTCTTAAGGGTAATACTTTGATTATATTTCCTGAATTTGGGTTTTATTTATTTATTTTTTTAAGCTTTTTGGTCATGACTGTAATTTTTGGCTTAACATTGCTTTTCACTCTTTAGGTAGTGTACATTCATTTTCTAATGGACGAGCTGGATATAGTCATCACCACCAACATCGGCATAGTGGACATGAGAGAGAAGAAGAAAGAGGCGATGTATGTTTGGGACATAATTGCTTATATTTACCTTGTTCCCAGAAATTAACTTAAGTGGTATGATTTGTTGAAAGGGCTGTATAAAAAATAAATACATGAGCAAAATTTATAACGAAACTGTCCAGAGAATCCACAAATAAGAAGGCAAGTCTGCATTTACATCTGATCACTTCTGGTTCCACCATCAAAGGGAATGTGGACTTTTCTCCTCTTTACATCTTGGGATCACAGTCTGCCATACCTCTCTCCTCCTGCCCCACAATCCTTTTCCATATTCCTGTCCTAAGTGGACCAGAAACACCTTTCAAATCCATTTACTATTCTATTTTACTCTAGGATAGAATGAGGAAATCTATGGAGTCCTAAGTTCCTACTTTGTAAAATAATAAATTTAATTACAAGTACAAAACTTCATTACTTAGTGAAACTTAATATAACATGAATGGTCTTGTTTCTATAGGTTCAACCTATTTCCAAAGTTGTGTAGCTATTTTAAACCCTATCCTTGGGAAAACTCCCTTTTGCCTTGCTCTGGGCCTTGCTCTGGGCCTTGCTCTGGTTCCCAGTCCCAGCCCCTCAGTGTCAGGCCAGGGCCTTGATTTTGGATTTCCTGCAGCAGCACTGCCTTCACAAGTCTCTCCCTAGGGTTTCTCTGCCTGGGAAGAGGCTCCTAGGAGGCTGCTCCCCACTAGGGAGCCTTTTTTCTTAACTGCTCTCTCTGCATGGTTGCTGCCTTCTTTACAACATTTAGCATAAATCAGATCATCCCTTTTTCTCTTAAAAGGTTCTTTTTCTCACTTTTACTCTAGCCTATCCATAGGCAGGTTCTCCCGTCAAACACATAAAACTTTCTATCATGTTTGGAGACCTCTCAACTAATTCCTAACCAATGGACAAACCTTCATTTAGATATTCACAAGGACCAATTTAAAAACACACCTAAGGTATCTTTTTCCCCCCTGTGATGGAAATGAGGAATACATTCTTGAGGTTGCAGGTATTTCACCACAGTATTTGCTAGTCTTCCATAGCAACAAATTTTATAAATATCTTTTCCCCGAATACCACCTCTTCACTTTTCATGTATTTAAATTTTTTTTTCATTGAACCTAATCCAGTTTGTGCCACTTTAGAGTTACACAGTTATCTACAATTTTTGTTGTAATAATTTACTGGAATCTTAGCCCAGGATAACCCTAACAGAGAGGTATCCAGGCCTATCACCTTTTCCTCAAATATTTGTTACTTCTCTTTTCTTGGAAGACAAAAATGGGCTAATGAGGAAATGTCTGCTCTGAATTCTCTGTGTGCTATAGAGAGAGTAGCCATATGGCATGCTGACAAGGTCATTGAAGAAGTGGAAGGCAAGAGATTTGTGTTTAATTCTTTCTCTTCCACTAACTAGCTCTGCAATCTTTTCCTCATCTGTAAAATGAAGATTGGAATAAATTATCTCTAAGGCCCCTTCCAGGTCTAAAATTCTGTTTTCAAATTAGCCATTTAATTGTCAAATACCAATATATTGAAAGCCTCCTCACTGATCAGAAACTTCCATTTTCCTAGTTAGTTCTTAAAGGTACAAATAACTTTTTATTTAATAGGGTATATCTAATAAGATAAACCCTACTAAAATTAGTCATTATACAGCTTACCTATTTCCATGCACATAAAACTTGAGTGACCTCAGGATATAACATGACCTGACCTTCCTCATGCTTTCCTCCAGGGCTCCCAGATGCCCCAGGATACAACACTGTCAGGCCCTGTTATTTCCTTCCCTAGACGGAATTTCTGGATGCCCCCAAAACACTTCCTACATTGAGCCTAGGCCTTTAAGGGTTTTGCCAAAGGCTTGAGCCTGATGAGTAAGAGAGAGGGAAACCATGAACTTTGCAGTCACCTGTCCATATCAACAGTCCTCCCATCTGTTTTATCATGACTCACTCCCCAGTGGTTGGCATACTCCTGTCTTCCTCTTATTAGCCCTGTAATAATGAACCCCTGTTGACTGAAGAACAAACTCCCTTCCCAATCCCAGCTGTCCCCCGCATCATTCTCACCTACCTCAGCCAGCCCCCTTACAGCCCCCTCCAGACCTTTCTACCTCACCCCATTTCACTGTGCCTTCTAGAACTCTGTAATACATTTGATTTCATTATAGGCCTCCTCCTCTTTATCTTCTGGTACTCCCTGAGTCCTCCCCCCCAGAAGGCACGGCATCATTGGCCACCCTTTCCTGCACTAGCGGCAACCTCTCATACCCCACGACTCTGGTCCCCATGAGTCTGAATTTTCTTTGTTCCTTCTTGCCATTTTCAGACTCTCCCTCCACCACCATCATTCAGCAGTTTCTTCTTGGAGGTTCACCATAACCAAATTTACCCCTCAGATCCTGATGAATGTTACTTACTGACTTGCAGGACATTCTTCCTCTTTTCTCAAGGAGATTAGTCCTTAACTAGCAGTTACTTCACCCCAACCAATACCCACATACATACATATTTTCTCGTGTGTGTGTGTGCGTGCGTGCGTGCGTGCGTGTGTGTGTGTCTCCTCATAATTATTCAGATACCCAGTTCTTAATTCTGTTCTCCTTGGATGACCTCCTTCTCTACTTGTGACATCATGTGAGTCTTGCCTTCACCTAAAAGCACTCTTTTCCATGTCAGAGAACACCAGAATTCCCGTCTCTGATCATAGTCTTGTATCATTGTCTCTTCCTCCGTCCGTCACCTTCAGTTCCCTTTCCCAGTGTGTTGGCCCTGCTCAGGCTGTGCTCTCCTCCTTTGCCAGCCCTTGGTGAACCACCTGAGCTCCGTGCTATCCTTCACTGTTAAACCTCCTGCTCCCTTATCTAATCATCATGTCTGTCTTACCAGGCCCCGACTGTAGATTATCCTCAGTGTCCATCTCTTGCTCCTATTTGCATGCTGCTGACTGGCACTGGTGGACATCATGGAATTAGGTCAAGTCCATTGCAGATTTGTTCAGTCATCGCATCTTGTTCTTTCTCTCTGTACTACGTCTCTCCTATATACGTCCCTTCTCATGGAACCACTCCCCTGGTTCAAGCCTCTGTCAGCAGTCTACTACGTAACTCCAGCAGTAGCTACGATTTTGTCTTCCTGTCTCAAGTCTTTCTTCATTCCATCCCATCCTTCCTGCAGGTGCCAAAGGGATTTTCCTAAAACTCGGGTCTGATCATATTACCCTCCTCCCCAGTGAGCCCCAGGGACTCCCCATTCATTTTAGAGTCCAATAGAAGCCCCCCTGGTTGGCATTTGAAACTTCTCGCAGACTGACCCATTTCTGTCTCCTCGACATCCCTCTCCCCCAGCCACCTCTCACGTCCCTGTGCCTTTGTGCTGGTGGTCCCCCTCCTTACCTGGTTTCCTTCCAGACTTAGAGCAGTTAGCGCCTTCTTTGGGAGGCCTTATTGCTCTCCCCACTCTGCATCAACCTTTTCTTTATACTCTGTGCAGCTATGTATGCGTAAATTGGTTCCCCCATTAGCGTGTAAGCTCCTTTCAGGGTTCAGGACAGGGACTGTGCTTCCTTTGTGTCCCTGGCTGTTACCAGAGTGCCTGGCACACAGTAAGTGCTTAATAAATGCTTGTTGACTGATTGAATGCCATTACATTCCTTGCCTACTACTTTGTGAGCATCAAATTAGATTCTATGTGAAAGTTCTTTGAAAATCTGGAAAACATAAATGTTTATGGTAATGCTGCTTCTATTAATATGATGCTCTGGGGCAGCTAGGTGGTGCAGTGGCTAGAGCACCAGCCCTGGAGTCAAGAGGACTTGAGTTCAAATCTAGCCTCAGGCACTTGACACTTACTAGCTGTGTGACCCTGGGCAAGTCACTTAACCCCAATTGCCTCCCCCCCCCCCCCCCCAAAAAAAATACAATGCTCTCAATTGGCTAGTTAAGTCCTACAGAATTCATTTTTCTAGTTTCTGTTCTAGGGATACTTATTTAATTCCTTCCAGATATGATTTTTCATTCAGCTGTATATATATATATATATATATATATATATATATATATATATATATAGTTTGACTTGTATTGGTAGGAGTTTCCTCAATGGGAGTCACCTTCCTGATAAAACCAAGTCTATGCTGAAACAGATGGTTTAGTCTTAGGCTTATGCTACCAGCCCTCTAGTATTTCATGTAGGAGATCTTAATCAATTGATTTTATAAATCGGCCCACAGGCCTAATTCAGCCTCTCTTGCACTCTCCTACCCACCATTTGTTTCCTTGCTTATTATGAGGTAACTTTTTTTGACTCTGACTTGGTCAGATCCTCATTATAAAGAAAAATCTACTTGTAAGATTCTAACTTAGAGGTTATCTTTTGAGCAAATTTAATATGCATGGAAATCAGCTCATATTTTTCTGCAAATAAACTAGGGTATTTAAAGAGAGGGGTAATTGTTCACATTTTGAAAAAAGTTTCCTTAACAAATTCACCAGAATATATTTAAATTATTCTTTATTATTTGATTGGGTGGTTGGGAGGAAGAGTAGAAAAATACTTTGTTACCATGGCCAATTTAATCAGAAGGGAACATATTGTGTCAATGAGGAAATAAACCAATTTTCAGAAATTTGGCATAAAATTTTTCAGAACTGGAGCTGTTGTGAAATAGGAGGAAATATGAAACACACTCTAATTCTCATGCAACCCAGGATCACTATCAAAATCTGTTTTAGATTGTGAATGACCCTCTAGTTATTTTTTTGTTGTTGTTGTTTTTTGTCTGTTTATTTTTTGCAGGGCAGTGAGGGTTAAGTGATTTACAGGGTCACATGGCTAGTAAGTGTCAAGTGTCTGAGGCCAGATTTGAACTTAGGTCCTCCTGAATCCAGGACCAGCGCTTTATCCACTGTGTCATCTAGCTGTCCCCAACCCTCTAGTTTTTAACTTTCACTTATAGTTCAGTTTCTGTTCAGAGGCTGGTTTATACAAAGACAGCTTGGTATCCGCAAAGAAAGTGCATTGGATCCAGCTTCCAGGCCTAGTTCTCCCCCTAGAAAGGAACTTGGTCAGTCCTTGGCAAAATGCACAGGTTCCATCAAATATTTTCTAAAGACCTTTTCCCTTCTTAGATTCCCGGATTCTGTGTGAATTCTCGTTTGGAAAACGTTGAGGTTCTAACTTGTTGTTTTCCATTTTGTAGGGAGGTTTCTCTGTGTTTATACAGCTGATGCCTATTGTAGTGTTGATCCTTGTGTCCTTGTTAAGCCAGCTGATGGTCTCCAATCCTCCTTACTCCTTATATCCCAGAAGGTAAGTAGTTATTTTACACCAAATCAGTTTCCTTAGTGGTCTTTATTTTTTCTAATCTAGCTTATTTAGTCGAATAAGGAAAGACTTGCTGTGATTAAACTTCATAGCTATTTAATATGAAAAGATGATGTGTTGACATAATACTTTTCTACTTTCAAGGCAAAAATAAAATGGGTATTTTCTGCCATTTCATAGATGTAAAGAAGTGAAGAAACAACTTCATTTTCCTGTATATGTTAACATATGTAACTATTTATATAGTATGGAATAAAGAGAAGTTGATATTACTCCTTGTTTACACAAAGCCCATTTTCTCACAGAATCGGAAATGAATCTTGGATTGTACCATTAGATTCTTTATCTTGAAGACAGCTTAATCCAGTATTGCAGACAAATTTAGTTTTATTAACATCAGGTTTGTTGAATGGGAGTCTGTACATTTATTTTGCCTTCATTGAATGTTTTTCTATTAAAAATGTAATATATTGGGGGTGGAGCCAAGATGGTGGAGAGGAGTCAGCAAGTTGCCTGAGCTCTCCTTCTGTTCCCTCAAAAAGAACATTAAAGCAAGCCTCTGGACAGATTCTGAAACTACAGAACCTCCAAAGAGACAGAGAGACACAGTCTTCCAACCAGAGATAATTTAGAAGACTTCAGGAAAGGTCAGTCTGATTCAGGCAAAAGGGAGGCGCAGTGCAGGGCAGCAGTGCAATGCCGAGGAGGTCAGGGCAAGTCAGCAGGAAGCTGTGGGCCACAGCCGAGCAACTGAGGCCCCTGGATCCTGGCTCAAAAATCTGGTGGCGCAGCAGGACAGTGGCGAAACCCACCTGCACCAGCCGAGAGGGCAGGTTGCCAGCTGGAGGGCCACGTACAGAACAGGCCTACTGATCTCAGCATGCTCTGACAGGAAGTCCAGGGCAGGGAGAAATCCATAAGCCATAGAAGCCAGGGACCCTGGTGCCCCCAGAGCAGACCTCAATTCAAAAATAAATAAATAAATGAATGAATGAATAAATGAGCAAGAAAGCAAGCTGCAGTATGAATAAGAAACAAAAAAGAGCTCTCACCATTGAGAGCTTCTTTATTGATGGGGAAGAGGCAAGCACAAATTCAGATGAGGACAATACTCTCAAATTGCCTGCATGTGAAGCCTCAAGAGGGAAGATGAATTTGTCTCAAGAACAAAAAGCCTTCTTGGAAGAGCTCAAAAAGGATTTAAAAAATCAATTGAGAGAGGTAGAAGAAAAAATGGGAAGAGAGCTCAAAAAAGATTTCCAAAGTCAATTAAGAGAGGTAGAAGAAAAAAATGGGGAGAGAAATGAAAGCAAAACAAGAAAATTTGGGGGGCAGCTAGGTGGCGCAGTGGATAAAGTACTGGCCTTGGATTCAGGAAGACCTGAGTTCAAATCCAGCCTCAGACACTTGACATTTAACTAGCTGTGTGACCTTGGGCAAGTCACTTAATCCTCATTGCCCTGCAAAAACAAAAAACAAAAAACAAACCAAGAAAATTATGAAAAAAGAATCAGCAGCTTGGAAAAGGAAGCACAAAGATTGACTGAAGAAAACAATTCCTTAAAAAAAGTCATCTGGCCAAATGGGAAAAAAGGTACATAACCTCACTGAAGAAAACAATGCCTTAAAATTAAAATTGGACAGTTGGAAGATAATGTCTCCATGAGACACCAAGAATCAGTCAAACAGAATTTTAAAAAAAGAAAAAATAGAAGAAAATGTGAAATACCTCATTGGAAAGACAGCTGACCTGGAAAACAGATACAGGAGAAATAATTTGAAAATTACTGGACTGCCTGAAAAGCCATGATCAGAAAGAGTCTAGACACCACATTCCAGGAAATTAAGGAAAACTGCCCTGATATTATAGAATCAGAGGATAAAATAACTCTGACTGCTTACATCAATAAAAAAGTAAGTGCTTAATAAATGCTTGTTGACAGATTGAATGCCGTTACAGTCCTTGCCTACTACTTTGTGAGCATCAAATTAGATTCTATGTGAAAGTTCTTTGAAAATCTAGAAAACATCATACAAATGTTTATGGTAATGCTGCTTCTATTAATATGATGCTCTGGGGCAGCTAGGTGGCACAGTGGATAGAGCACCGACCCTGGCATGCAACTTAAAAAGCTAGAAAAAGAACAAATAAGAAATCCCCAATTAGATACTAAACTAGAAATCCTGAAAATTAAAGGAGAAATTAATAAAATTGAAAGCAAGAAAACTATGGAATTAATCAATAAAACTAAGCTGGTTTTATTAAAAAAAAACACAATAAAATAGACAAAATATTGGTTAATTTGATTAAAAAAATAAAGAAGAAAACCAAATTACCAGTATTAAAAATGAAAGGGATGATCTTACCACCAATGAAGTGGAAATTAAATCAATCATTAGGAATTATTTTGCCCAAATGTATGCCAATAAATTTGACAATCTAAATGAAATGGATAAATATTTACAAAAATACAAACTGCCCAGGTTAGCTGAAGAGGAAATAAAATCCTTAAATAAGCCCATATTAGAAAAAGAAATTGGACAGCTAGGTGGCGCAGTGGATAGAGCACTGGCCCTGGAGTCAGGAGTACCTGAGTTAACACTTACTAGCTGTGTGACCCTGGGCAAGTCACTTAACCCCAATTGCCTCACTGAAAAAGAAAAGAAAAAGAAATTGAACAAGCCATTAATGAACTCCCTAAGAAAAAATCCCCAGGGCCAGATGGGTTTATAGGTGAATTCTACCAAATATTTAAAGAACAATTAATTCCAATATTATATAAATTATTTAGAAAAATAGGTGAAGAAGGAGTTCTACCAAATTTTTTTTATGACACAAATATGATGGTGATACCAAAACCAGGCAGAGCAAAAACAGAGAAAGAAAATTATAGACCAATTTCCGTAATATTGATGCTAACATCTTAAATAAGATATTAGCAAGGAGATTATAGCAAGTGATCACCAGGATAATACACTGTGACCAGGTGGGATTTATACCAGGAATGTAGGGCTGGCTCAACATTAGGAAAACTATTAACATAATCAACCACATCAATAAGAAAACTAACCAAAATTATATGATTATCTCAATAGATGCAGAGAAAGCTTTTGACAATACAGCACCCATTCCTAATAAAAACACTAGAGAGCTTAGGAATAGGTAGAGCTTTCCTTAACAGTATCTACCTAAAATCATCAGCAAGCATTATATGTAATGGAGATAAGTTAGAGGCCTTCCCAATAAGATCAGGGGTGAAACAGGGATATCTATTATTTAATATTGTACTAGAAATGTTAGCGTTAGCAATCAGAGAAGAAAAGGGAATTAAAGGAATTAAAATCAGCAAGGAGGAAACAAAACTATCACTCTTTGCAGATGATATGATGGTATACTTAGAGAATCCTAGAAAATCAACTCAAAAATTACTTGAAACAATTAACAACTTTAGCAAAGTAGCAGGATATAAAATAAATCCACATAAATCATCAGCATTTCTATACATGACCAACAAAGTCCAGCAGCAAGCGATAGAAAGAGAAATTCCATTTAAAGTAACGGTAGATAGTATAAAATACTTGGGAGTCTACTTGCCAAGACAAACCCAGGAACTCTATGAACACAACTACCAAACACTCTTCACACAAATCAAATCAGATCTAAAAAATTGGAAAGATATCAATTGCTCATGGATAGGCAGAGCTAATATAATAAAAATGACAATTGTACCTAAATTAATTTACTTATTCAGTGCCATACCAATCAGACTACCTACAAATTATTTTATAGAGCTAGAAAAAAATAATAACAAAATTCATCTGGAAAAACAAAAAGTCAAGAATATCAAGGGAAATAATGAAAAAAAAAATGCACCAAATCTAGAGCCTTACTATAAAGCGGCAGTCATCAAAACTAACTGGTACTGGGTAAGAAACAGTGGAGGATCAGTGGAATAGGCTAGGCACAGGTGACACAGTAGTAAATGACATTAGTAATGTACTGTTTGCTAAACCCAAAGACCCCAGCTTCTGAGATAGGAATTCAGTATCTGACAAAAACTGCTGGGAAAACTGGAAGATAGTATGGCAGAAATTAGGCATAGACCAATATCTGACATCTTATACTAAAATAAGGTCAAAATGGGTACATGATTTAGACATAAAAGGTGATACCATACGTAAATTAGGAGAGGAAGGAATAGTCTACCTTTCAGATCTTTGGAAAGGAGAACAGTTTATGACCAAACAAGAAATAGAGAATATTATGAAATGCAAAATGGATGATTGTGATTACATTAAATTAAAAAAGGTTTTGTACAAACAGAAGCAATGCATCCAAAATTAGAAGGGAGGCAGAAAGCTGGGAAATAATTTTTATGGCCAGTACTTCTGATAAAGGCCTCATTTCTAAAATATATAGGGAACTAAATCAAATTTATAAGAATCCAAGCCATTCCCCAATTGAGAAATGGTCAAAGGATATGAACAGGCAGTTTTTTTGATGAAGAAATCAAAGCTATCTATTCCCATGTGAAAAAATGCTCTAAATCACTATTGGTTAGAGAGATGCAAATTAAAACAACTCTGAGGTACCTTCTGACACCTATCAGATTGGCTAAAATAACAAAAAAGGAAAATAATATATTTTGGAGAAGCTGTGGAAAAATTGGAACACTAATGCATTGTTGGTGGAGCTGTGAACTGATCCAACCATTCTGGAAAGCGATTTGGAATTATGCCCAAAGGGCTATAAAGCTGTGCATACCCTTTAACCCAGAAATACCACTCTTGGGTCTTTTTCCCAAGGAGATCATAGACAAGGGAAAAGGACCCACATGTACAAAAATATTTATAGCTACTCTTTTTGTGTTGGCAAGGAATTGGAAATTGAGGGGCTACCCATCAATTGGGGAATGGCTGAACAAGTTGTGGTATATGAATGTAATGGAATTCTATTGTGCTGTAAGAAATGATGAGCAGACAGATTTCAGAGAAACCTGGAAGCACTTGCATGAACTGATGATGAGTGAGATGAGCAGAACCAGACAAACATTATACACAGTATCATCAACATTATGTGATGATCAACTGTGATAGACTGGATTCTTCTCACCAATACAATGGTACAAGAAAGTTCCAGGGGACTCATGATGGAAAAGGCTCTCCAAATCCAGAAAAAAAAAAAAAAAGGAACTGAGGAATATGGATACTGATTGAACCATACTATTTCTTTTGTTTTTGGTGGTGTTGTTTTTCTATTTTGAGGTTTTTCCTTATTGCTCTGATTCTTCTCTTATAGCATGACTGATGCAGAAATATGTTTAATGTTGTTATGCGTGTGTGTGTGTGTGTGTGTGTGTGTGTGTGTGTGTGTGTGTGTTTGTATAACCTATATCAGATTGCTGGCTGTTTATGGGAGGGAAGGGAGGGAGGGAAAAAAAATGTGAAATTGGAAATCTTATATAAACAAATGCTGAAAACTAAAAAAAAAAAGTAATGTATTTATATGATTGTCATTAAATTTACCTGTTCTAAATAAGACCTATCACTGCTTAAGTAGAAATTCAAACAGTGATATAGTTTTGTTTGCTTTTAAAATCCTAAATAAAATATTGTATTAAAATGATTTCAGGGGCAGCTTGGTGGCGCAGTAGATAGAGCACTGGCCCTGGAGTCAGGAGGACCTGAGTTCAAATCTGGCCTCAGACACTTAACACTTACCAGCTATGTGACCCTGGGCAAGTCACTTAACCCCAATTGCCTCACTAAAAAAAAAAAAAAGATTTCATTTTAGAGAATGATTAAGAATGCCTTTTTGAAATTTCTAAATAATGTAATTTTTAAATTAAGGTTATTAGCAATTCATATTTTTAATGTTACCTTCATAACTTGTTTTTTTCTAATTTAGTTTTTGTTGATAAAATTTTAGTTTTAATTTTAGTTCATAAAAAGTAATGAGCATTTATCTGTTTTGCAGTGGTTCAGGACAAACCATTAAAATGCAGACAGAAAACTTGGGTGTTGTTTATTATGTCAATAAGGATTTTAAGAATGAATATAAAGGAATGTTATTACAAAAGGTAGAAAAAAGTGTGGAAGAAGATTATGTGACTAATATTCGAAATAATTGCTGGAAGGAAAGACAACAAAGTAAGTTGAACAAATAACCAACATTTTAATATTTTTCAAGAGTCTTGTAAATCCTAGCAGATTTACTGCAGATTTCCTAAATTGTTCTTTGTACTGTGCTATTTCCCTTGTGATCCTCATTCATTTTCTCTGCCTGCCCCCTCCCTCCCTCTTTTTTTCTCTCTCTATGGCTTTCTATCCCTCTCAGTCTGTACCTCTCATCTTTTTTTAGGTCAGCATCAATGTAGTGTTTGTGTTATAACTTCATGTAAAGCCTTGATATTGATCCAGATGCCAACAAAATTTATTCTAATCTATAGATGTTTCACTAACAAAGTTGTATAAGTTGAAGAAGTCATAGAACTGGATTGTCATCTTTCTGTTATAGATGGGTAGCTGCATTATTACTTTTGCAAAATACTTGACATTTCCAGTTAGCACTGAATGAGGAAATGTTATGTAATGAAACCAAAGAGCCTTGGGTCTGAGAGCTGGCTGACCATAACTCGCTATGACTGGGCAAGTCTCTTAGTTTCTTCATCTGTAAAATGGGAACATTCATACATAAATGAACTACTACTAGAACTTATTCACATCACAGGGTATTGTGATCAAACCATTTTGTAAATATCAAATCACTACATAAAACGTTTGCCTCATTTGATAAATGAGAAAATAGGCTCACAATATGATTTAATATTTAGTAGTTGACATTCAACTATTCCTAAGGTGATGAACTGTAACTGTTAATACCTGAAGATAAAAGGTCAATGTAGTATTTCTTGAAATCATTGCAGAATTCAGGGGCAGCTAGGTGACAACAGTGGTTAGAGCACCAGCCCTCATGAGGACCTGAGTTCAAATTCAGCCATAGACACTAGCTGTGTGACCCTGGGCAAGTCATTTAACCCTGATTGTCTCAAAAAAGAAATGATTGCAGAATTCTAAAGGGGAAGGGAACCTTGAAATTCTATCAAAAGGCTTTTTTTTTTTTTTAATCTCATAACATTTAGAGCCAGTAAAAATCTTAGTGGTCATTAACTCCAGCCCCCTCATTTTATAGATAAGGAAACTAAGGCTCAGAATATGTAGAACCTTGAGTTCTTCCCATGGTCATTGTGGCAAAATCTTGAACTGAGGGCTGTCTTTCCCTTTCTGTGCCCCTTGAGCATAGACTTAAACATCTGTTATGTGTCTTTCCTATGATAAGTGTTCAGCATACATTTTGGTTAGGTCTCACCCTCACTTATGCCTATATCATGAGGGAAAATCAAACTTTTGCTTCCTGCAGGCTCTTTTCTTCTTTTTAAGGCTGCCCATATTGTATTTTCTTTTACTAGACACCAATGGCATTGCATCACCTGTAGTGCTTCAGTACCCCTAGAGGCTAGCTCTTCCTCTGACATAGGTATAAATGGAATGTGTCAGCAAGTTCAGTAAGCATCAAGCTCCTACTGCTTAGCTTTCTTGTTTACAAGAATAAAGAATGGTCTAACTAGAGAATATTATAACTGTCTTCAAGTATTTAAAAGATTGTTACATGAAAGAAGCTCATTCTGCATGGGCCAAGAGGAAAAAATTAGGAAAAGTACAAGTTGCAGAGAGAGAGATGGAGGCTTTAAATAACTTCCTAGCTGTCCAGATAGGGAATGAGGTGCCTTGAGAAATATAGGGAGCAGGGGAGAAAGGTGGCTTCAGACAGAGAGAGGTGATGTATAACGGAGCCTCCTATTTAACTATAGATGAGACTAACTCATCTCTGAGATCCTTAGATTTTCCCGAGATGACTCAAGCAGTGGTATTCAGTAGCAGAACTAGGATCTAAACCTGAATCCAGTGGTTGGTGCTTTAGGGGAAGAAGCAATAAAACGTGATTGCAAATCGATGTTCCCCAAAGTAACAGAATTCTGGGCAGGGGTTTCAGTCAACCGATTTTTATTGAGTTAATATAAATGACGCTGGATTTGTAAAACGTAATTATTTATTAAATTTTTAAAAATGTTCTTTGTCTTTAAAGAAACAGATATGCAGTATGCAGCAAAAGTATACCGGGATGATCGACTACGGAAGAAGGCAGAATCATTAAGCATGGACAACTGTAAAGAATTAGAGCGGCTGACTAGTATCTATAGAGGAGGATGAACCAGGATTTTCATTTCCATCTTTTAGCACACATTTTTTTTTTTACTGTACAAGAAGAAATTTAGTTTCGTTGTAAAATCTCAAAAAAGAGTTGGATATTAAATACTAAACTGAGTAGTTGCTCCCTGAAATCTTATGCTATAGGACGCAAAACAGTTAATGGCTTCGTTACATAATAAGAAATTGAAAACTAAAATTCATGATTTAGTTATGCATCTCTTAATTGTTATTTAGTTTTACTTCCAATGCTTACATAATTCTTTAACTACAGATAATTCAGAAAAGGATTATCATACCTCTAGCAGTTTTCCAGTTATAGTGATTCCATTCTTCTTCCTTGTCATGTAAATATTTATGAAAAACAAAACCATTTTGTGTATATACAAGTTATTGACTTTATATTTAAAAATCTCAGAAGTTTAGCTCCATGAAACACATCAGCTCACTGATGGAATAACTATATGACAATGTTACTTCTTCCTTGTCAGGTGTCGAGTGTGTGGAGTTTAAACAATGACACTTTTTTTTTTTAAGGCAATTTAACTTTGTGTAAAAAAATCTTCTAGCTTTATCCGCTTAGAAGAATTTAATATTTTAAAATATATATTCCTGAATATATGTTGAGATGAATTGAACTGGTGTAGATTATCAGTTTGCCATTTAGTTTTACGAATTGCTAAGCAATGTGAGGAAATGAAAAGCTATCCTAATTAATTTAAAAATAAATACAATAAAGATGTTATACAGATACTTAATGTTGACATTTCTTGAGAAGTAAATGTCAGTTTTGAAATTCTGAAAGTAAATATATCCCTTTGCTCCCTCCACCCCACCCTGAGCCAATTTATGTCCATTTAAAAGCTTCTGGAATTTATGAAAGAAAAGACTCCCCCCCCCTCCCCCCAAAATTTCTTAGTGCTCATTTCATGCTTGGTCTTGAAAATAAATTCTTTTGTAAGCAAGTGGTAAGAAAAGTCACTACTAAAATTAAGCCTTATGCCTTTAACACTGTTGCCAACTACTAAACTTTTAGATAAATAACTTGCAAAATTATTTGACCTATTTGGCTATATATAAAGATGAGCAGAAATATAGTGGCAGGTAGACTAATCATTTACAGGAAGTCTCTGTAAATGTCTCTGTAGCGCCACTCCGAGCTTAAAGTTGACTCACCATTAAAGCAGTCAAATTTAATCTTAATAGAAAATGCAAATTTTTGTACTGAAATCCTTTAGTATAAATTAGAAACAAATGTAAGCAGTTGGGTATTGGGTTTTGTGCCTGTAAATTGAGTATGAGTATTTATTTGAAATTTTCTATGTTGAACAGTTGTCATTTTTTAATCATTTTGCTTCATACTCATTTAATGGAACAACAACAAGTCTTTGACAGTTTTTCTACTGGTGAGTGCTAGAAATTTGGTTATAGTAGCAGTGCTCATTGTGTTTAGAAATTATTTCTGAACTTAGCTAATTTATTGTCAGTCTAATAAATTCCTGCTAAAATGACCATTCTCCTTTAAATTGTCCTGTTATATCTCTTTTTCCAAGTGACTCACTAGACTTGCTTGGTTGCATCATAAATTATATAACAGCATAGTAATTAAGGAATAGTAGAAAACCCAATCAAGTTTTACTTAATTTTTTAGAGAAGTGGCCTTTAGAATAAATAGCATACTTAAAAGGGAAATACAGTTTGAAGTATTTCCTTCAGCCTGCAGAGTGGGCTGTTAGCTGATAAAGGATATAAATTGTTAAAACAGATCATTGTTATTTATTTTGAAAGTATTATAGTCATTAGAAAACTTATAATTTTGGATTAGAATTACAATATTTTCATTCATTTCTTTTTCCAGTTTTCACAGGAATGATCGGCATAAATGGGGGAAGTTTCTTTGAATTCAAACCTCCTGTTTACTAATTCTTTTTCTTTTAATTTGGAGTTTGAGGGCATTGATGACAGTAAAGTTAAGTGAAGTTGTATAATGCTAACTTATACATGGTTCTAGACAGTGTTATGCTTTTATTGTATTGGTGTGTTCCATTGAATTTCATACAATATTAGGCAAAATGTGCTTGGGAAAAAAAACTTTCTGAAATTGTTTTTAATCACTAGTAATGGCTAAGCAAATTTTAGGGTGTCCTGCTAAACAAGCCTCAGGAGCTTTTGGGGGTGAGAAAAGTTGGGTTTTTCATACTGCCTACATGCTGGTTTTTTTTAAAAAGGACCCATTCCTTTTAGTGTGTTAAGGTGTGCAAGGCAAGATTTGGTCACCTCGAGGTGGGAGACTTTCACCTTTGACGCTCATTTCAAAGACAATTTTTTTGCCTGTGAAATATTATCACCCACAGAAGGTATGTATTCATCTCAGATTCCAAACTAAAACCTTTCGTTGTTGCCCAAAGGCTCTCCATCATGGAGTCAAAGCTATACTGTGCTTGTAGATATTTTACAGTTATCTTCTTTAATTGACATCAGAGAAATTTTTCACAACATGTCCTTAAACTCCTCATATTAGTAACAGATTATAGCTTCTCCATTCATGCAGAATAAAGTATTCCTAATGGCTTCGTGAGTGAATGGAATCAAAGTAGAATCACACTACTTGACTTCATCACTTTGATTTTCCCCTTGCCCTATAGTTTACAGATGGATTGGTGCTAGTCTTTGCCGCCTTGGCTACTTTTTAGAATTGTTGAGGATTTCACCCTCAATATACATAGTATAGGAGTGTCAGGTTAGTTCTTTAAAAGCAAAAACAATTCATTTCAGAATTAATTGGATTTGGATGTATCTGTAAATCCTTTGTTTTCTACGCTTCTCATAGAAAATATGAATAACATTATGCAAATACCGTGTGGAGGAAGTAGTTAAGCCTTATATATGAGCATTATGACACTAGTTCATTCGATTAATCTGCTTGTACTACCTCTACTTAGACTGGTTTTCTGCCTTTCCTCCTCAACACACACTACCCCAAACCCTAAAACCAACAAAACTTCATCTCCAGCTCTACAATGAAAAGGCCTGGTTGCTTCAGTTAGATTGATTTAAAATAGTCTCCTCTTGATCTTCAATCTTTTCAAATACAGATGTTATCTGGCAAACATAGCACGACAACATGTTTTCATTTTTTGCATAATTGTGTATGAATTGAATCTCCCACCAATATTAAGGCAGTAAAAAAAATTCTTGATTGTTTGCCTGAGTTCTAATCTAGGCAGCTTTCCTATTAAGCAAGTATTATGTGGAAGAATCAAAAGGTTCCTAGAAAAAATGATTTTGTATCCCTGTGGGAGACTTGGATCCAGTAATAATCTCATGACTCCTCGGCCTCTCATTTGAATAAGGCAAAAAGGAGAACTAGATGAAATCTCCCCATCCCATATGGACAGGGAAACAAGGGTAAACAGGCTCGTTTGCTATTTTACAAAATAGCTGACTAAACTGATGAGTACAAAAATAATAGGCTGACAGATATGCTTGTCATTTAAAGTTTTAGTGCCAGCAAATCCCTTTATATATTTTTAAGAGAATATAAGTGAAACGAGGATCCCCTTAAGGAATTTTACATATCAGTGATCTGATGGGATACATGGTAATAGAATTCAGGCTTCCTTTTGAATTAAATTACTGTTAAAGTACATATTTCATGTGAATGGAAACAGCTTTCTTTTAAATAACATTACTTTAAAACACTCCTTATATTAAGGATTGTGTAGCCTTTTCTTTAAAATGCCCTTTGCATGTATAACTTCCCTCATCAAGATAAGATTTTTTTTTTTTTCATTTAACGCCAACGTTTGCTGGTCTTGGGGCCATTAGACTTGTGAATACTCTGTATTGTGTGTGTGTATAGGTGTATATATTTTTTTCAGCTAATACCTCAAACTTGTGATTGTTTAATTAATACCACAATATGTTTGCACAGAGCAGGGCTTCCATTAGCCGCAGGATTAATCTTCTAATTCTAGGAATTAAGTTTAGAGTCTTGTTAAATATGAATTCTAAGCCTTTTCATTAATCCATTTTCCCCCTAAGAGTATAGCCATTCCTATTCTAAGTTCATTGTTCCAAATAGCCTGTACCTGTTTCTCTTCAAAGCAGTCTGAAAGTATGCTAGGTAAGAAGCATTTCTGAAAATCTCTCCCATCAGTTCATTACAATTGATTTTCAAGATTACTACTTTTAATGGTTTTTGGTGTTTTGATTTTGGTTTTTTTGAGATTACTACTAAACCAAGACAGTATTGACATCTGACCCCAGACATGGTCTAAATAATTATATTTCACAGAAGACAGTATGCCTTATTAAAACATTCCAGTTTGATAAGCTACTTTTTTCCACTTGCAAAAACTGAAATAATTGAACTTTCAAATAGATAACATTCAACTATATGTTGCATATGTTTTGATAATGAACAGTTCCGTTCTTATTCTAGCTAGTTATAATTACAAGAAACAAAACCAATAAAAGGATTGACTCAGTTGATCATTTATTGATATTGAGAAATGCTTCTTGCCCATTTTCACCTTCTGTCATTCAGTACAACTCCAGCCAGCCCATAATTTAGTTTGTACCCTTGTGAAAGCCACAGATAATTTTCCCAGTGTGTGTAGGGATCTTAATGGAAGCCTTGTAAAGAAAATATAATGAAGTAAAGCTGGCATCTTATATAGGAGATCTTATTTTGTCTATATAGTGCATTCGAGATTACAAAATGAACTGTCTGATTTGTAACATATTTACTGTAATATCAGACTTATATCAAAATAAAATTATTTTCAGTGTGAGAATTGTGTTACAGAAATGGCATTTGTTTTTACTTTTGTATTTGGTTGAATGCTCTGTGATAAATTTGCTTTTTAGTTCCTACAGTTTTTGTGTCTGTACAAGGTGGGAACAAATTATATTATTCTCCCTGCAAAAGATTACAATACAAGTTCACTTAAAAGGTTTGTTGGGTTTTATGATTCCTAGCCTTCCTGTGTCCCTTCTGTCATCACTCCAGGACTGGAAGAGAGCTGCATATAACTAAGTATCATTTTGTATCTTTGTTTATTATTAACCACTACCTACCTCTCAGGTAGTTTAAAGTGCTATATAAATGATTGCTACTTGATAATAATTTCATCCTCCTGGTAGTTAGGCTGAACCTGGGAAAGCAGATAGTCAAGTATGGTCCTTTTGAAAAGAACCACATTTGAAGCCTTTCCAACCTACCTGAAGTCTCATTAAATGTTAATTCTAAGCTTTTTCATTAATCCCTTTTTTCCACAGAAAAATATGAGTCAGTGTAGGGTGCTGAAAATCATATTTTGTGTTTTGTGGCATTTGTAATAGCAATGGGTCAAATCCAAAACTGAATTCAGACATAAGTAGAGTACCTTACATGTAGTAAGAAGACATTCGTGTTCAGATAAATTTTTCTCATTGACCATCCTAACCAAGAAACCCACCCCTCTTCTTCCCCCCCCTCCCCCCAGCCAACCATATCCTATGTCTGCACAATCAGGGATAAAATAAACCCCATCACTTCATTTGGGTTACAGACAAGACCTTAGTTATATTTCCCTCGAATCCTAACTGTTCTGGACCCAGAAGTTAGAAGGCCATTTCTAAAACTATCCTAATTTTTAGCATTGTCCTGGAGAGCCAGTATATTTTTATTGGCTGTCCAAAGCTGAAGTGAGGTTTTGCCATGGACACTTGACAGATTCACATACATGTCTGTTTTTATATACATGTACACAAGTAAATGGGCATCGACAATTCCAGTATTTACAAGCCATTAAAATTGATTGTTCTTCTAGTTTCCCCTAAAATCCACTTAGCTACCAAGATGTTTTTCCTGAAGCAGAGGTCTGATCAAGTCCTACTTTGACTGACCTCCAATAGGTAAAATGCGAAATCCTCACAGTCTCATTCTTGAGCTCTTTTGAGACTTATTTTAGGTTACTACCTATTTCATAGTATTTTTTAATCATAAAAGTATTTTATTATTTTCCAGTTACATGTAAAGATAGTTTTCAACATTTGTTTTCATAAGATTTTGAGTCCCAAATTTTTCTCTCTCCTTCCCCCCTCCCCAAGACAGAAAACAATCTGATGTAGGTTATATATGTACAAATCACATTAACCATATTTCTGCATTAGTCATGTTGTGAAAGAAGAATCAGAAGAGGAAAACCTAAAAAAAGGAGCAACAAAAAAGTAAAAATAGTATGGTTCAATCTGCATTCAGATTCCACAGTTCTTTTTTCTGGATATGGAGACCATTTTCTATCATGAGTCCTTTTGAATTGTCTTAGATTATTGTACTGCTGAGAAGAGCTAAGTCTGTCACAGCTGATCATTACACAATGTCACTGTTACTGTGTACAGTGTTCTCCTGGTTCTGCTCACTTCATTCAGTATCAGTCCACTTAAGTCTTTCCAGGTTTCTCTGAACTCCTGCTCATCCTTTCTTTCAGCACATTAGTATTCCATTACATTCATATGCCACAACTTGTTCAGCCATTCCCCAATTGATGGGCATTCCTTTTGGTTTCCAATTCTTTGCCACCACAAAGAGAGCTGCTATAAATATTTTTGTACATATGGGTCCTTTTCCCTTTTTTTATGATCTCTGGTGTTAAGGGCTAAAATTCTAGCTAAACTGTCTAAAATATCTAATGAGTGGTCGCCAAAAAATTATAAGCTTTAGCAAGAGTTAGACTTTTAAGTATTTATTAAGGAGAATAAGAATTTGGTAAAGAGAGAGAAAGGCCTAGATTCCTATCTATTAAAGGGAGAGCACATTTCTAGCTCCACTCTCCACCAGAGTCCAGAGGAAAGAGAGCGAGACTGAGCACCAGTCTCTTCCTTCCTCCTCCCACTAGCCCGTGTCACTTCCTGATGCCAAAGAAAAGACTCCTGGTCTTGCCCTCAAAGACCTTCGCTTCATGGGCGGAACTCTTCTACAGTAAGTCTCCAGCAGGTGGCGTCATTCCAATCGTTACACTGGGATACAAATTACATACAGTTTTAACCAAATAGACTTGCAGTCATAGGATTAGATCTAGTGGTAGAAGAAACCCCACAGCACACCTCGTTGAAGGAACTTGTGTTGTGTCCAAGATCACACAGAGATATCTAGCAGATTTGAACCAGGAGACTCAGATTCCCATGGAAAGAACCAGTGTTTCCCCTCTCTGCCACATTGCCTCCCCAATTCCACCAGGCCTAGAATGAGCTCCCTTCTTATCACTAGCTCTTAGAATCCTTAGCTTCCTTCAAGCCTTAGCTTATGTATTACCTGATCTCCTTCATTGGGAGTCATCTTTTAAACAATGAACTCCAGGACAACGGATTGTTGTTTGCCTGCTTTGTGTGTTGCCTGCCCAATGTTTAGTCTAGAGCTTGGCAGGTAGTAGGCGTTGAAATGCAACAAGGCCCATTTGGCTGGATGGTAGAATGCATGAAAGGGAATAATAGAATCCCGGAAAGTAGGTTAGAACCAGAGGGCATTAAATGGCAGCAGCTTCTGAAACCTTTGATCCCAGAGGTAAAAGCCACTGGGAAGCTTCTTTGGCAAAGGATCGAGATGAGCATCCCTGTGCTTTAGGAATATCAATGGAGCTGTACAGAGGCTGATTTGGAGAGGGGAGAAACTGAAATGGGGAGACCAGTAAACGAGAGGCAGTAAGGTTCTGAACTAGAGTGGTGAGCCATGAGAAAGGGACTGATGGGACTGACATTCGCAAACAGTATGTGGAGAGAGGAGGGTCAGTGATGTCTCAAAGGTTGTGGACATGGCTGACTAAAAGGATGTTGGTGTGCCCTGAAATACATGACAGAGCAGGTACCGCCACATCCAGATTTAAACAGACCATAGCCTACTTAAGAACCTTCTCATTTCTCAGATGGTCAAAACAAAAGAAATCGCCTCTCCTGAATATAATGGACTATCAAGCAAAAGCTCAGCCATCTTTCTCCACTAAGTTCCTTTCAGGTCTATTGTTATATTATGTCCTTTGTATGATTGTTTTGTGTTTTTTTGTTAGTTTGTTTTCTGGCGGAGCAATGAGTGTTAAGTGACTTGCCTAGGGTCACACAGCTAATAAGTGTCCAGTGTCTGAGGCTGGTTTTGAACTCAGGTCCTCCTGAATCCAGGGCTGGTGCTTTATCCACTGCACCACCTAGCCGCCCCCATGTCCTTTATATGTTAAGTCAATCCCTCGGGTGCTTGAAACAACCTGATTCAGAGTGAACATGAAATATGATTTCTGTGGTGGCTTCTCTCTTCCTTATTACTGCATGGATGGTACCTGACCTCTCTGTGACAAATAGCATTCCTTTGTACCCACAGTCGGTAGTAATGACATTATTGAAAAAGCTAAGGTTTGAAGTTTCAGGAGCTCCTGCTGCTTCCTTATAATCTGAACCCCAGAGGGGCAAAAGCAATCACCAGCAAAAATTCCCCACTCCACATCAAAAACAAATGCATCAGATTTCAGGGAGCTTCAATCAGTTTCAGTATCAGTACTGCAGCTCATTTTTAAAAAGATAAAACTGGGGGGCAGCTAGATGGCGCAGTGGTTAAAGCACTGGACCTGGATTCAGGAGGACCGGAGTTCAAATCTGGCCTCAGACACTTAACACTTATTAGCTGTGTGACCCTGGGCAAGTCACTTAACCCTCATTGCCCCGCAAAACAAAAAAGATAAAACTGTACCAAAATTTATATTTGTCCACAACAAATGTGTTTTATCTTTTGTCTGACCCAGTACAGGTGTACCATTGCTTCATATTTTATTCTACAAAAGTATTTAGAGTCCCTGTGTTTCACAGCACTATGCTAGGTGCTTTTGAGGATTCAGCAAGATTTAAGACAGCTACTGCCCTCCTTGAGCTTATAATCTAATGGAGATACAACATAAACATTCATATACATGCATAGTCACAGCACACATAAATGCTATGTGATTGGTCCAGATAAGTAGAATAAGTTCAGATAGTACAGACAAGCTCAGCAAACAATAAGAATCTATTTGTATGTGGAGGATTATGTTAGTGACTGGAAAATAAGGCTTAAAAACAGTCCCTGCTCTCCTGTAGCTTCTGGTCCAGTGGAGGGAGGGGGGATAACATAAAAACAACTTTAATGGAAAATAGTACATGACAAGTGTCCTAGGTGTGGGGCCAACTATATGAAATCCATTGGGAAAGAATGACGGGAGTGTCAGCAAGACTTCTATAGAAAGCAGTCTTTGAGTTGGGCTTTAAAAGATAAGGTAGGATTGCAGCAGGCAAAGGAGGCTGACATCATAGGAATAGATCTCAGTGGGAGCAGAAATAGCAGATCTCCCATTTTAGCTGCAGTTTAGGTAATACAGTAGATCATACACGGTTTTAGTGCAGGCCACACAATGACTGAAGTGGACATGCTGAGTTTTAGATATTGGGGGAACATCAATGTCATCTCCTACGGGCAATTAAAGATGTGTGTCAGCAACTCATGAGAGGCTAGGGCTGGAGCTATAGACTTTAGTATCACTTATAGAAGTGGTAGCTACATTGGGAGAGTGAATGAGATTGCCAAGGGAGAGATTGTAGGGAAGAGGAGGCCCATCATGAAGCATAGGTGAACAATCCCACTAGGGATCAAAGGTGGCTTCATAAAGGGGCTAAGATTTATACGGGACCTTAACAAATGGCGAGGGGACCTCCATTCAGAAGCATTCAAGATTCGTTGCAATGATATACTGACCAGAAACACATAGATGATCCAAGATTGGACCAATTAACAGAATCTATAGTGAAATGCTAGTGGTTCTCTGAATGTTGTTGGCAGATTCTTTCCTTAGCCTTTCATTTCTTTCTTCCTTACCCCCCCCCCCCCCCCGCACAGGGCAATGAGGGTTAAGTGACTTGCCCAGGGTCACACAGCTAGTAAGTGTCAAGTGTCTGAGGCTGGATTTGAACTCAGGTTCTCCTGAATCCAGGGCCAGTGCTTTATCCACTGTGCCACCTAGCTGCCCCATAGCCTTTCATCAGACTTGTTAAATCTGTTTCTTAAATTTGCTTATTTGACACAGGGGTGTGCAGAGAGAATTCAAGATTGTTCCTACACCCCAGGAAGAATATTTAAATGCAACTGGCATTTACTAAACACCTACTAAATGCCACATTGGAGAAATTCAACAGGAAGTCGGTAATTAGAGTTCAGGAGAGACATTAGGGCTGGATTTGTAGCTCTGGAAGTCATTTATATAGATTAGAATGGAAACTGATTAGGTTAGAAATCACCAAGAAAGAGTATATGTAGACAGAACTCAGGTTTCAAAAACATCTCAACTTAAAAAACTGGGAGGGTGAAGAATGAGATAGAGAAAAGATGATTGCTGCTTCAAGTATTTAATAAGCTCTCAAATGGAGGAAGGATTAGTCTTGTTCTGCTTGGCCCCAGAGGGTATATCTAGGAATAATTATTTTCATTTGCAAAGAGGCAAATTTAGGTTAGGAATATCTTCCTAACAAATTTTTTTTTTTTGGAAAACCGACTTTCAACATTTAATTCAACAAACATTTATCAAGCACCTACTATGTTCTGTGCCCTGGAGATATAAAAAGAAGCAGTCCCTTACCTCAAGGAGCTTACAATGTGATGGAGGAAACAGCATGCAAACAAATTCTAGGTTTGTCCTTCCTCCCAGAAGACCATGACATGGGGGTGATGGCATGACTTGCAGGGAATTGGATTTAAGTGAGGGAGAGCTGTGCAAGGTCACCAACCTCACTCTCTCCTCCAGAGCCATCTGGGTCCAGTGGCAAGGTAGATAGGTAGATTAGATAGGTAGTGTTTTTTTTTTATTTTATTTTTTTAATGGGGCAGTGGGGTTAAGTGACTTGCCCAGGGTCACACAGCCAGTAAGTGTCATGTGTCTGAGGCCGGATTTGAACTCAGGAACTCCTGAATCCAGGGCCGGTGCTTTATCCACTGCGCCACCTAGCTGCCCCAGATAGGTAGTGTTTTGATGAATGTATGGACCACCTGGATTTGATGAAGCTGCCTTATTATCCAGAAGGATTTTATGAAACCCTGGATTAATAGGAGCAAAATGCCCTTTGACTGAACTCCAAACTGAACCCAGATAGCTAGCAGATAAGTCCCTATCTGCTGACTTCTTTCCCCAGGATAGTAAATCTTGTAAAAAAACCATCTGGGCATCCTCCTCCTTGCCAAACCACATTTTTTGGAATCATATATTATCATAGTGTTTCTCTTAAGTAGAACAATCAAATTGATTGGTATTTCCTACATTCTTGTTATAACTGAAATTGTCAAACTGATTTGTATTAGGTATATTGTTCATTTTTGTTACAGTATTTACTTTTAGGTTGATTTGTTTCATGATAATGAAACGGATACCCTCAGAAAGGAGTCTCTGCCTACTTGTTCTTGGAACAAATTGATACTGTGTTTTCCCCTAGCATTCTCTGATCTGTTGTTTTTTTGTAGGAAGACAGGTACAGAAACAAAATTTTAGGATAGATATAAGAGACAGACGGACGATAGAGAGAAGATAGATGGATGATAGGTGGACAGATAATAGATAATCAGGATACTAGGAGATGGCCCCAGATGTTTAAGGCAATAGGGGATTAAGCGAATTGCCCAGGCTCACACAGCTGGCAAGTGTCTGAGGTGAGATTTAAACCCAGGCTCTCCCAACTTCAGGGCCACTTCCCCACCTGGCTGCCCTAGATGCAAACACGTAAGCCCAAAGCGACCTGTATGATTCAAAAAACACCACTTACGTGTCAGGAACTGCGGAAAGGACTGGTAATACAAAAAGGGGCAAAAGCCCGTCCCTGCCCTCAAGAAGCTTACAATCAAACAGAGGAGACGCCGTGCAAACCAGTGCGTGCGAACGTGTGTATGATATAGGTTCTATCTGTGCGCGTGCGCCCCCACACGTATGCAAAGTCAGCTCTCTACAGGATGACTGGTAAATCCCTAAAAGAGAGTCGTCTCATGAACATTTTATGCATTAAAAACATGACTCCGAGCAGGGGTGCAAGGCTTCCCGGAGGATCCATGACGCGGAAAGTGGTGAGGAAGATCAAGGATGCTTCCATCGCTACACCTAAGGGGTGACCGGCTCTACAGCCCTTTGCACCGGGCAAATCCCTCGTCCTCTCCCAGCGATGGGCAGGAGCCGGACAGGCGCATGCGTAGTATTCCGCCCGGCGGTGGGGTCGTAGGGCGGAGAAAGGACGAAGCTGGCGCATGCGCGTAACTCCGCTGGCGGAGGGGCGGGGTGGAGCGGAAGGAGGAGAAGGGGGAAGGTCCTCGTTCGTGGCTGGTCCCCCCGGAGAGCGGGTCCGCGGAAGCCGTTTCCGGTGTCCTTCTCCCTTTCCCCGGAAGCAATGTGTCACGGGGCCAGGGTTCCGACCGGGCTTCCTGAGGGAGCGGGAGGGGTCGGCAATCATGTGACAGCGGGTTCAAGAGGAAGCGGCTGTCGCAGTCGGAGCTACCTGCGACCGAGGACAGCGGCGGCCCCGGCAGCCTGAGCCAGGTGGGTCTCGGGGCCTGACGGTGAGGAGGGGTGGCCCGAGCCGCCCGCCCTGGGGTGGGGGCGGGGAGGCGACCCTACCTCTCCCGGCCGCGCCCCGGGGCTCCGCTTCACCGGGTGTTTGTCTTGCAGGTCTGGGGACCGTCCCCGCGGGAGGAAGGGGCTCATCATGGCGGATGTGAGTGAGACACCCCCCCACCCCAGCGGGGCGAGGGCCACGAAGGGGAGGGGAGGGGGGAGGAGGTGATTCATGCACGCGTGTTGGTGTCCCGGGATCCACCCCCGAAGTCCCGCCTCGGATCCGGCGGCACCGTCCTTCCTTGGTCTTGGCCAGAGACAGTCAGCAGCGCTGGTCATTGAGACCCTGGTTAGGAGACAGGCCCACCCAAAGCCGCGGACCGGTCAGCGTCTATTATCTAGCCCCCGGCTGCTGGTCAGGAAGCAGGCAGTGCCCCGTAGTGCGGAGCTTTTCTCCTGGAGTTAGCCCGGGGCTTAGAGCCGGGCAGTGGACAGGTGGGCTGCAGGTGCCGTCTAGAACACCTCGAGCCCAGGGCGGCCGGGTGGCCTGGACCCAAGGGCAGCCTCAGACGCCCACTAGCCGGGTCACCCCGATCGCCTCGGTCTCCTCATCTGTCAGATGAGCCGGGGGAGGAAACGCCGAAGCACCCCGGGATCTCTGCCGAGAAAACCCCCAATGCGGTCACCAAGAGTCGGCGTGACCGAAACAACCGAACAGCGACTGTAGCTGACTCAGCGAGTTGCTTAATGTCTTCGTATTTCAAATTTCATCTGAAAATGACGATGATAATAACCTCCAATATATTGGTTGATTGTAAGGAGAGCTTTCTTTGTGTTTGACCTGAAAGGTCCCTTTAGCTCGAAATCTGTGATTCTGTGAATGGTCTATATAAACATAAGCTGTATTAATTGGAGCTATGAGTCTTTTTATTTTATTTTATTTTTTATTTTTGAGCTACTAGTCTTTAACTGGAGGAGGACACGATTGTAAACTTGAAGGCAGGGACCTGGTATTGCCCATAATCCCATGCATTTATGATGCGTAGTAGAGTCTCCCCTAGCGCAAAGCTCAGGTGAACGAGGCTTAAGAATGATTCAGGCTTGTGGGAAGGATAAGAATGGGGTTTGAACAGAAATGAGCTTTAGAAGATTTTTTTAGGGACTCTGGTGAGGGAGGTTTATGTAATACTAGTCATTCAGATATGAGGAACTTCACAAGTGTTTGAAGCTTTTCCCCTCTATGTTACAGCATGATTTTATATCTCTTTTTCTAGGATTTGAAGAGATTCCTCTACAAAAAGTTACCAAGGTAAAGAATCAGTAGTAATGTTACCCTGAATTCTGAATCGGAAAGTCTTAACTTTGTTGCCAACTTAAAAATACCACAATATTTGTTTTGCTTTTAGACTCACTGTCAGGTAAAGCTTTTATACTGTGCTCAGAAAGGAAATTAAACTGAGATATAGAAAAGACAGGAAAAGTTTGATTCTACTCTTGGATGTGCATGTTTTTCACTTGCATCATGGGTTACATGTAGTAATGATGACATTTCTTGTGCTGTGGCAGCTTATTTCCCTTGCATTATGTGTACTGGTTATTGGCTGAACCTTTCTGCTCTTGTTGGCATAGTTCATTTGAGGTGTTCTAATAATGGAAAGGATTTGAATTTCTAACTTTTGAGGATTATATTTTCTACTCAAATACAGTTTACCTTTGCACACATTTTAAAAAATAGGGAATAGAGACTGGAGCTGTTGTGTGACAGGGAATTCCCAAATGAGGAAGCTCCCTTTATTAATGTAGTTTGGAACCTTCTCTGTAACTTACAGCCTTAGAGAGTTGCCTGACAGGTTAAATGCATGTGACAGGTGGAACTTGAAACCAGGTCTCGGGAGCTCGGAAACCAGCTCACTACACAAAGCTACTGTTCCTTTATTAAAAATAACTTCAGAAAGTTCCCGAGAGTGAGGATTGCTCTATCTGGTAGCTAGATCTTTCTAGCTATTTGTCAGATCTCCTGGTTCCGGAGAGATAGGGAGAAAATGTCAGGAGATATCACTTATCCCATTATGTGTAGGGAAAAAAGAAAAAGACACATACACACAATTTCATAATATATTATCTACGGCAGAATGTTTAATGAAACTCTAACCTCATTCTTATACCACACATGGAAAGCTCCAAATTGAGAAGATTTAGATGCCCCAAACTTCTCTATATCCTTTATTTTTATTTATTTATTTTTTTTAGTGAGGCAATTGGGGTCAAGTGACTTGCCCAGGGTCACACAGCTAGTAAGTGTTAAGTGTCTGAGGCCGGATTTGAACTCAGGTCCTCCTGACTCCAGGGCCGGTGCTCTATCCACTGTGCCACCTAGCTGCCCCCTCTATATCCTTTATAATGTTCTTAATGCACTAGTTTCATCTCTCTGCATCTTCAAGGGAAGAAATTTAATCTGAAGTATAAAAAGGGATGGTTCATAGAAATAAATGAATTGTGGTTCTGGAAAGGGACCAGTTCTTGGTTGGTGATGGGTTACAGTCTATGCAGCCCACTATGCACTTCTCCATTGCCCTTTGGATGATTCTGAAGACTGATTCTTCAGAGACTTATAGTCCATGCCTTGTATATTTAATATTTATATTAGATTCAGTGGATAGAGGATTGAACTCAGAGTCAGGAAGATCTGAATTTATGTCCTGCCTCAGACTCTAGCAGTGTGCAAGTCATGTAACCTTTGTTGGCCTCAGTTTCCTCATTTGTAAGAATGGGGACTTAAAAGTGCCTTCCTCACAGAGTCGTTAAAAGGCTCAAATGAAGTAATGTTTGTAAAGTGCTTAAAGTGCTTTATGAATACTAGCTATTATTACATTATATTAAGTTCTTTGGATGGGATAAAGCCTCCCTTTATACTTACTTTATTTCAAAGCCATCTGATATGTTACCAAAAGCCAGAGAAAAATATCTTTTTTTGTTGCCTCCATGGGTTAGTTACAACATGGAATCTTGGACAGTCATCCCGGTATTAATTTGATTTAGGTTGTTTTGTTTTTGTTTTTTTGTGAGGCAATTGGGGTTAAGTGACTTGCCCAGGGTCACACAGGTTGTTGTTTTTTAAAGAATCAACTTCCCAGTGATACAGAAACTTGGAAACTTAACCCCTTTTTTTAGGACCAAATAATTTAAAAAGAAAAATCTAGAGATTATTTTTCTATTTGATTGGAACCCCTTTTTTTAGGACCAAATAATTTAAAAAGAAAAATCTAGAGATTATTTTTCTATTTGATTGGAAAACCTCTAGGTGGTACAGTGTATTGGAGTCAAGATTTATCTTCCTGAGTTCAAATCAGGTCTCAGATACATCCTAGCTGTGTGCTCCAGGGCAAGTCACTTAACCCTTTTTGGCCTCAGTTTCCACATCTATAAAATGATCTGAAGAAGGAAATGGCAAGCCACTCCATTATCTTTGCCAAGAAAATCCCAAATGGGGTCACAAAGAGTTAAACACAGTTTAAGTGACTGAGCAACAACAACAGGAATATCAGCATTAAAACAAATATGTTAGCATGATAGAATAAGAAATTATTAACTCTTATTTCTAAGAAAGAGCTCTGAATCATCATTAAGGAGACTTAAGTTTTTGTTCAGTCTGCCCTACGGAGCTTTCTCTAGGCCTCTTTCTCATGCATAAAACAGTAGTTTTTGTTAAACTAGTTTGACCACTGGAACATTTTTGGATCTGAAATATATTAGAGAAACGCACAGAGGCTGATTTGGGAGGTGAAAGGAGGCTAGAGAAAACTTTGAAGCAAAATAGGGAAGCAAGTATTTGTCTATACAGTTTTAATGCTAGTGACATTCCTCTTATTATATTTAATATGATTCTTGAACCAAATTTTCTATTTTTTTAGGAAGAAATATTACAAGCATCAATCTTCTTTTTTCTCATGGAATACCTTTTTTTTGCATTTTGTGCAACATTAGGGTTCCATGGGATATGCTCTGGCAAAGGCCTGGGTAACATCTAACATTTACTGATCGCTTACCTGGGCTGGTGATGTCCAGTCTGTTTGCCCTCCAAGGCCTTGGAATTACAAGAGTCCACAGATTCTTAATATCCACTAATTATGGGTAGAAAAGTATGAGTTGACTTTTATTGGATTGTAATTACAGGTTTTCTGTTGAAACCTCGTCAAATTAATTAAAATTCATAATTAAAACCTTTATAAAGACCCAATATCTTCCCCTCCCCCGAGTCTCTTATACTTCTCTTCTGAAAGTCAGTGAGGTAGCACAGTGCTGGACCTGAGATCAGGAAAACCTAAAGTCAAATGTAGCCTCAGATGCTTATGACCACTAAACCTGTCTCAGCTTCGGTTTCATCAACTATAAAAAAGGGATAATAATAGTATATACATGCCCCTCCCTCGCCACCAAAGCCAGGAGATATTTGTACAGTGCCTAGCAGAGTGCTTGGCACATAGTAGGTCAATTAAAGAAATGTTTGTTCCGTCCCCTGTTAACCTGTCAGGTTTGGCATATACTTTGAATTGTACCAGTAGTGCTGATGTCTAACCAGTGTGGTTCACTCCCAGTCTTCCTTATGACTTGTTCTAATTTTTTTTTTTAAGTGAGGCAGTGGGGGTTAAGTGACTTGCCCAGGGTCACACAGCTAGTAAGTGTTAAGTGTCTGAGGCCGGATTTGAACTCAGGTCCTCCTGACTCCAGGGCCGGTGCTTTATCCACTGCAACGCCTAGCTGCCCCATGACTGGTCTAATTTAAGACCAGTGCAACAGAACATAGTTGCAGCGACAGACTCATTTAAAAGCTAAACCTAGGACGTGATCATATTAACATTGAGTTAACTAATCATACACATCAGTAGGATGATGAATTTTTAATTGCTCAAAATATAAATGACTGGTGGTTTCTGTATTTTAAAATTCTCAAACAATTGATCACCAACTTAGGCTTAATTATAAATGATGGCCTCTAGTTCAGGGTCAGGAGGGAGGGACACTTTCTCAAAATATAACAAAATAAATTTTTAAAAAACTACTTAAGGGGGCAGCTAGCTGGTGCAGTGGACTCAGGAGGACCTGAGTTCAAATGCGACCTCAGACACTTGACACTTACTGTGTGACCCTGGGCAAGTCACTTCATCCTCATTGGTCCCCCACCCCCAACCCCCCCAAAATAACTTAAGCTTAAGAGCTCAGTTTCACCTTTTAAAAATCACTTAGAACGAGGGCCTAGAACAATTTACTCATCCACATAAAGCCCTTTCAACTGGAATGTATCATTTTGTGAAGTCTTAACTTTTCACCCCTTTCTGTAAATCTTGTCCTCCCGTCTGTAGTACAAATAATTTCAGGTATTAGCAAAACGTTTCATTTTCCTGTGGCAGTTCCAGTAGAGTTCATTTATCTTGAACGTCAACACAAGGCCTATTATATTTATCAGCTGATTTCCTTCAGACTCTACTTAGGATATTCTAAGAAGCTTTTGTCTCCATTTTCTAGGACTTTCTTCTGTTTGATATCCATTAAGAAGAAAAAACTTTTATTCTTACTTCCTCTCTGGAGTATTAGTTGACTCTCTAATTTGAATATCTCAGAGATGTTAAAAGGAAAGGAAACTCATCACTGAATCTGTTTTTCTAATACATTTTAAAATACTTTCATTTACTTCAGATTTCAGACAAAATCTATATTTTTCAAGAGATCATTTTAGGATAAAAGGCTATTCAGTGGGAAATACCATCCTATTTTATATACATAGTGGTTTCATGTGTTTTATTTTGGTTTTTGTTTTGGTTTGTTTGTTTGGCAATTGGGGTTAAGTGACTTGCCCATGGTCACACAGCTAGTAAGTGTCAAGGGTCTGAGGCCAGATTTGAACTTGGGTCCTCCTGAATCCAGGGCCGGTGCTCTATCCACCGTGCCACCTAGCTGCCCCTCATGTGTTTTATAAGAGAAATGGAAGCACTTTGTAACATGAATGATTGTAGCTGTCACAAAAGGGGAGGATTTCTTTTAAATAACTTTAGCAAGGGCAATTCCAAAGACATAAATTCTTTTTTTGTTTTCTCTCATTTTCAACAGATAAAATAGTGAAAATTCAGGCTACTAATACCTAGTTTAAAAGTACATATGAGGACAACTAGGTGGCGCAGTGGATAGAGCATCAGCCGTGGATTCAGGAGGACCCGAGTTCAAATCCAGTCTCAGACACTTGACACTTACTAGCTGTGTGACCGTGGACAAGTCACTTTCCCCAATTGCCTCAACCCCCCCCCCCTCAAAAGTACATATGCCTGGGAGTGGAAATTCTGTTTTCTAATGTAATGAATTCTAATAGAGTCAGTATACTGATTTTATATAATTAGGAGTTGTAGTGATTATATGGAAATGTTGAATGTTAGCAAGCCTTTTCATTATAACCTCTAATGCCGCATAAGTTTTCAAAGGTTGTTTCTTTTTTTTTTTTTTTTTTTTTAGTGAGGCAATTGGGGCCAAGCGACTTGCCCAGGGTCACACAGCTAGTAAGTGTTATGTGTCTGAGGCCGGACCTGAACTCAGGTACTCCCGACTCCAGGGCCGGTGCTCCATCCACTGCGCCACCTAGCTGCCCCTAGGTTGTTTCTTCCCTGACTCTCTCTGCTAAAGTATAATGCATCCTCGGATGGGAAGTCTGTATTATTTATCATTATGTTCCAAGGAGACAGGTGCCGAGTCTCCTATTTCACCAGCACCCTTTCTCCACACATAATGAAAACTACCTTTGCTTGTGACCATTTTCAGTGTTTTAAATCTATGGCAATTTTCTGGGCTACATGATGCAGGTTTTTTGGTTTTACTTTGGATGACACTTGTGAATTTGTTGATTTAGGGAGCTTACACTCTAAAAACTCCTGATTTGGTCATGCAGGAAGGAAATGAAAGAGGTGCCCACCTCCCTTACCTCTTTCCATTTCCCCAGTCTGACCTCCCAGTGTACCCTGAGGACCCCTGGCGCTGCTTGCTGCTGCATCATTCTAATTTCCAGACCTTTACATCTCTCCTACAGTTACACTCATATGTTATCTTCCCACTTACAATATGAGCTCCTTGAAAGCAGATTGTCTCTTTTTCTGTTTCTGTCCCTAGCACATTGCAAAGTGCCTGGCACACAGTGAACGCTTAATAAATGCATTTTCATTCATTCAGCAAATCAGATTGGCACTCATCTCAAATTGACAATTGTCGTGAGTTGCCAGGGTCACCGAGAGGTAAATTGACTTGGTCACATGGTTTGTATCAGGGGCAGGACCTGACTCCAGAGCTTTGAGTCCAGCCTAGCATGCTGCGTCTCACATCACATAGTTTTACTTTATTTTTATTTTTTTTTTTATTTTTTTTGCGGGGCAATGGGGGTTAAGTGACTTGCCCAGGGTCACACAGCTAGTAAGTGTCAAGTGTCTGAGGCCGGACTTGAACTCAGGTACTCCTGAATCCAGGGCCGGTGCTTTATCCACTGCGCCACCTAGCCTCCCCAGTTTTACTTTATTTTTAAAAATGGTCCACAGACCAGCAGTTAGGAAACATTGGGAGAGTGAGAGTACATTATCTCTAAGACATCTTCTGGGGGATATCCTTGGTTCTGCCTTTCTTTGGTGGATTGGAAGCACTGGGAGATGCTTTGTTCCTAGAGAAGGAGGTGGTGCCAAAACAGGTCAAGGAGGAAGAGGCTTGATAGGGTTTTTGTTTTGTTTTATACCTACAGGGAAGAGTTGTATAGCACAAAGCTTCCTAAAGTGTGGGTCACAACTGCATATGGGCTCTCCTAACTGAATGTAAGAGTTGTGAAAAATTTGCAACAGTAAAAGGTCATGTAGACCTATTTTATATACTTATATACCTGGGGTCACATAAAAATTTCTTGGGCAAGAAGGGGCTGTGAATGGAAAAAGTTTAAGAAGCCTTGGTGTAGCCGCATGAGGGGATTAGGAAAACCATCGTCCTGTCCGGGGCCACAAAAAGTGATGGATTTTCATTTGGAAGATCCGGGTGGAATTCCAAGCTCTACAACTTAGTACCCATGTAATCCATCTCTGTGCATTTACATTATTATCTTAATCTAGTATACAGTTATCACCTGGAGCATAACATGCCAACATGGTGTGCCGCTATTCATTCTCCTGTATGTTATTCATGTCCTGCCTCCTGTAACTGTGACATACAACAGTCATGGTGCTTTATGGTGTTCAGCAAAATGACTATGTGTGCAGTAGGAGTTTTAGGACTTCTCTGATCAACCTGTTTCCTCATTTAAAATGAAATATCGGATCATAGCCAACACTTGCATTTTAAGAGTTTAGTTGCATTAGCATAATTGTTAGATTAAGGTGCCCAGAGTTTTGTTATGTATTATGTGGGAATAGAATATACTGGTGGTGTATGGCTATGAGTCATGGAATGCTTACAGTATCTGAAGTATTAAACATGAGGTGGGTGTGTGAGCGGCAACATAATTGGGGAATATGAGAAAGAATAAGACTAAAGGATGTCACCAGAGAAATGCATGTTCAAAAGTGTAGTTGGACTGGTCAGTTGTGAGAACAAGAGTTAGCGAGGTGACAAACTGCCCATGGGCTCTACCGGGAACTTTATTATAATGGGAGGAAGTGGGGAAAGCCCATGTGGGAGGCCCGAAGCAGGAGTCATACAGGCATGTCTGGACTGGCATCTACAAGGTTGAAAGCAGTGTCTGCCTCCATTACATCATAAATCTGATCTATAAGGACGAGAGAGAGAGAGAGAGAGATCCTACATTCAAGCTCATATTTTGAGAACATTCAGTGCAATGTTATTTACATGATAACTAAACTTATTTTGTCTCTCTAGTGTTGAAGGTCTTCATGCCATTGTAGTTTCAGACAGAGATGGAGTGCCTGTTATCAAAGGTAACTGAGCATTTAAGTGGAAATCTTGTTTTCTACTTTGACTAAAAAGTGAACAAAATTAACAAGTTTTATCCATTGTGGGTGATAAAGGGAAAATCAAAAAGCTATTTTGGTAAATGGAAGGAGCTTATTCTTGGGCTTTGAATAGATTTTCGTTTTTGTGTTGTCAAGGCAATCTGTTGTTAGGATTTATGAAACTGGCTGTTGGGGCCTGTAGTTTATTATGTCAGGTATTTCATGTAACCAGTATTTGAACACAGATTTTTCAAAGGTCAGGTTTCCTGCTTTAAAGGCAGTTATTGTTGCATATGTCATCAGCAAATCTAAAATATAAGAGCCAAGTATACAATTTGATACTTAAAACTATTAATAAGTTGAAAAAAGATCCTTCAAAGGCAAAGTACCTTTGTTTAACAATTCCTTTAATGTAGTTCCTTTAATCAGTGTTTGTTGAAATATTGAGTGAGATCTAATGGGTTTATACTTTCATTTCATGCCCTGAAGAAAAAGTTCACTTTTAAAATTAATTTCTTCCCTTTTCTGCCTCCTTTCTGCAAATTATATATAGTTAGAGAATTTTTAATACAGTGAAACCCAAGTGACAAGAATTCTTAACCAAAATTTTACTTTTGGATTCCACTTTCAGGAGAAAAGGCAAATCACAAGAAAACAAGCTTATAGCAGAGATTTATATAAAAAGAAACTTCTAGGGTCAGTATTTATTCAGCCCAATTACCTAATTACTTATGCTGTTTACATCTTATAATATTATATGGTGAAAATTGATGTTAAGAATGATGACCCATGGGGCAGCTAGGTGGTGCAGTGGATAAAGCACTGGCCCTGGATTCAGGAGGACCTGAGTTCAAATTCGGCCTCAGACACTTGACACTTACTAGCTGTGTGACCCTGGGCAAGTCACTTAACCCTCATTGCCCCACCAAAAAAAAATAAAAAAGAATGATGACCCAGAGACACTGTACAATCCTTAGTCATCAAAGACAACTTAATTTGTTTTCATTATATTACTACATATGAAAATGTTCTTTTACACAAGTGGAAATGATTCCTTTTTACTTTATTCTTAGCTAGAACATAATCCTTGAACATTTAAATGTTACTATGTATATTTAGAATATACAGGTACTCATTATGAATGTTTTACTGTGATGAAGATCTCCAAGGGAAAATTCAGCAATTCTTTCCTCATTTATTTATGGGTTTTGAGCATGTGGTTAAGTAGGCCTCTCTCTCCCCTCTATCTGATAAAACCACTGAAATTCTTTTAAATATTTGCAGTATTCTCTTTGCACTTCAGACAAAACATGAGAGGAAGTGATTATGGGCTTGTGCGGTACAAAGCTCATTTGCTGCTAACCTGACTTCTCAAGGCTTTTTATAGCTTCTATTAAAAGCATGCTGTCTTTTTCCAGTGGCAAATGATAATGCTCCAGAACACGCTTTGAGACCTGGTTTCCTGTCTACCTTTGCACTTGCAACAGACCAGGGCAGCAAACTTGGACTTTCAAAAAACAAAAGTATCATTTGCTACTATAACACATACCAAGTAAGTGCCTAACCGTTGAAACTAATTGGAACTCTCATCGCATAGCCTTTCTTATAAATTAAGTAGGCTCGGTTTATTACAGTAAGTAATAATTCTTTATATAGCCTTTAACTCTGTTCCATTTAAGTCATTTCCCAGTGAAAGTCAAGTGATAAGAAATCCATTTACAGGCTTTGATTGTCTACTTAGTAAGAAATGGAAGGTCAATTCAGGTCACTTACTTCCAGCAGGTGGTGCCCTTAGCTAACCAACCAACCACTGAAATAATCTTTTCATTTATATCTTTATTGTTTACAGCTAAAAACTTTGTCTTGAAAATCAAATGGTAACTGTTCTATAAATTTGAATGGGAAGTTTTTACATTATTTTAATTTTGCTAATAAAATAAAAATCTAGGGACTTTAATGGTAACTCTTCTCTCTGAAGAGTCAATAACATGCTATTTCTTTCAGTTATAGAAGCTATTTAATGTCAGTCATTGACTTTCTGGTTTTTAAGTCTGACATGAATATATATTTATAAGATAGAAAGCTTAGCATCATCAGTTTTTCTAACCCTATCTCATGGTCCATTGAAAAGGGAGTTATTTACACAAGAGTGGGTAAATATTCAAAATACACACAGGTTTGTCAGTATAAAGAGTAACCCACTCCAGACTTTTTAACTTTTGTCTTGTTATTAGGGAAACAAATTAACATCAATTACAGTTATTTATAGAATCATATCGTGTTAGACTTGTTAAAGGCTAAGTAGAATATATATATATATATACATACATACACATATATATATATACATATCAGGGCATTTCGTTTTCATTTTGGAATGTAAGATATTATACTCTGTTTCTTTAAAGCAATTTCTAATTTGCTCCTCCCCCCCTTTTTTAAAGGTAGTCCAATTCAATCGGTTACCATTGGTGGTGAGTTTCATAGCAAGCAGCAGTGCTAATACTGGTATGTTTTCATTATTTTAAATAGAGTTTTAAATTATTGAGATATTGTACTTGGCGTTCTATTTCCACCCAACTTTCAAATAGTCTTATGCATTGGAAGTGCTACATACTTATCTTTATATTTTGTTTGCCTCTCATTAAACAAAATAAATTAGGTACAGGGCACTTTGATATTCTCCTAGGAAGAGAAAGGAGTTTTTAATGTTTTCTTCCCCCTAGTTTTACATGTGATTTGTAAACAGAGGTACTTTCCAGAATACTTGGTAACCTCAAAACATGTTAGATGTTCCAACTTCCGGTCCTCTGCTTTACCCACTTTTATTTGTTAATCAGCAGTTATTAAGTACATGCTAAAAATTAGTTTTCATACAATTTATTTACAATTATAGCTTGTCATGAACCTGCTACTGTCCAAGGTCCGGGCTAGCTAAGTTTGAAGAAGCTTATTACCAGGGTGGCCACAGGGTGATGAACTTTAGCCACAACAACTCTTGGAACCATCCTCCTATGAAGTTTTAGAGGGGTTTGAGATGATAATAATTATAGAAACCCTAATAGTCAGTATTCATGTAGTGACGTAAAGTTTACAAAGCACCTTATTGAACTCATTTGATTCCTATAACAGCTCGGTAAGTCCACATTTCATGGATGAGGAAACCAAAGGTGAGACAGGTTATGTGATTTGCTTGAGGTCACACAGCTAGTAGATACTTAGGGCAGGACTTGAACTTGGATCTTCTTGACTCAAGTACAGTGCTCTATCTTAATGCCCGGATGATTAGAATCATCATCATTATAAACACTTATATCGTATCATCTTCTGTCCTCAAAATCACCCTGTAAGAGGCAGGCCTCTTTTACAGATGAGGAAACTGAGGCTGGTAGAGGTTAAGCGACTTGTCTAGGGTCACAAGCTATAAGGGTATGAGGCAGGAGTTAAACTAGCTCAGACCGATGACTCCCATGTCCAACATCCATGATGTCCCTCGGCCACCTTGATGAAAGTTCCTGGTCTTTGATGTACTTCTCTCCCTGATCCGCCTTGATTGAAGCTGGTTGTAGGAGGGCTGGGCCAGTTTGTGATGGTGCTCCTCCTTGGCTTACCACCCCAGGACTTCCATGTGAGGTGACAAATGGTAACTGTATTAAGAGGAGAGTTTTAGGGATATCAAAGAGATATAGTTGGCATAGGGAAGTGAGCAGCTACTTTAAGGACTTACTATCTTTTTTTTTTTTTTTTAGTGAGGCAGTTAAGGTTAAGTGACTTGCTCAGGGTCACACAGCTAGTAAGTGTTAAGTGTCTGAGGCCGGATTTGAACTCAGGTACTCCTGACTCCAGGGCCGTGCTCTATCCATTGTGCCACCTAGCCGCCCCTGACTTTTTTTTTTTTTTAATTATAAAAATATTTTATGTTCCAAATTTTTTTCCCTCCCTCTCTTTCCTCCCCCCTCCCCAAGACAGGAAGCAATCTGATATAGGTTGAATATGTACAATCATATTAAACATATTTCTGCATTAAGACTTCTTATCTTAAGAAAAGCAGCTGAAAAAAAAAATCAGCTGGCAGCCTTCAGACTCTGAATCCACCCAAAACAATGGTGGTTGTGGTGGTGTTTTTAATCTTAGACTTAGTTTTTTATAGGAAAATTTAGGATCCTTATAGATCCATATATGCTATATGAAACAAAATAGAGGAATGCTCTTAGTCAGTGTACTTGGGGAACATAATGTGACTTCATTCATTTAGCAAAGTGGGCCTACAGTTTTCTTTCAGATAATCAAAAAATTCAACTTTTTCCTTCAAATGTAATATATGTGAATACAATATAAGTAGATATTAACAAAAAGGTCCCTCAGTGGAAAAATGACAATTAAGACACTTTACTCCTTCGATTTCATTGGTTTAGACATTCTCTGAACTGACTAAATTTTAACCTTTCTGCATCATGGGTAATTATCATGAATTGCCGTAAATCTCTTTACTTCCTCCCTTCCCTCAATAAAAATTGACCTGATAACCAGCCCTCCCAGGGTGAGCATCTCTGAATGTAGCTAGGCATAATCCCTTACTAGGTCTCTCCTAGAATCCATTACAGTTTCATAGCAGCTTATAAGAACTGTGCCTTCAGCAGCCTAAGTTTGGGAACCCAGGGTGATCTACAATGACGAATTGGAGAATAAACCCATAAGATGAAAGTATCCTTAAATTCTGATGCTTTTTATCTGAAAACAGTGTAAGATGGAAGTGGATTTCAGCATGGATAGGATTACTGTTTTTCATGTTGTTCTTAATTGAGAAATAAATATCTGTTCCTCTTATCAGTGAAAAAGTCTAAAACAAATTCATGTTTTAGAGATACTCCAAGCAACTCAAGTTTGTTTGTTTTGTTTTGTTTTTTCATCTAAACCATATTGCAACTTTCTGAAAGTTATCTTTTTTTCTTTGATGTAGGACTGATTGTCAGCCTAGAAAAGGAGCTTGCCCCATTGTTTGAAGAGTTGAGACAGGTCGTGGAAGGTTCCTAACCTGACCGTGGCCTGGCCCTGGCCATGTTGTTTTGATCCCAGTGAGTCCAGTCCAGCAGCTTTGACTTCATCAAGTAATGTGACTCCCCACACTCAGAAAAGACAACTTCCCCCAACTTAGACTGAAGAAGAAGATTGTATTTATTATTTCTAAATCGGTGGACTGTTGTGTTGGGTTTTAGGCTCAATCCTTCTACAGTATGGTTCAGTATCTATCACAGCTCCCATGGAGTTTAGCTCAGCCACCAATGAGGGATGAGATTCTTATCCAGTGGATCAGAATCAAAGTGTTCCCATGATCCACATGAGCCACCTAAAGCTCCCCTGTTGTGTTCAGGACCTACAGGCCTGCACTAGGTAGGTCCTGCTCTGTATATGCTCTTGCTTTATTGTGAATAATAGAGAACTTATTTTTGTGTGTGTCATGTTGTGTGTCTGCACTGAGTGAGTGGAAGAGAGCCCCTAACAGCAGTAATAAACCAGTACAATCACTAACTATCCCTGTTTATATCATTGTGAGGTGGAGATTTAGGAGAGCATTACTAATTGGTGTTTCTTCTTAAAGTGGTGTGTGTCGAAAAAGAAATCTGTTGCTTTGGATTTGCTTTTACCTTCAGCTGTCAATAACCAATCAGTATTTTGATGTTTTTCTCTTTGTACGATTTAAGTGTAAAAATCAGTATCCAAGCTTTGGTTTGTGACGTTTATATGAATACCATAATACAACAGTTCTTTTTCCTTTTCCTAAATAAGGGTCTAAATAAAATAGTATTTTGTAAAAGTATAGCTTGACTCCTTAGTCCTATAGTTTGAGGGGTGGGGGGAAGGGGCAGGAGGTGAATGAGATCCAGGTCATGAGAGAACATCATAAGCAGTTTCTCCTCGTGGGACGGTGGCTGAGCCATGAATCTAACTGGTCTAGACAAGAGGCGATGAGGACCCAAACCAGGTCGTGAGGGGGGACCATGGGATCTAATGAGGTGGTGGATGGCCCTGGGGTGCACCCAGGCCTAGAGGGTCAGACCAGGGTGAGGAGACGGAGAGGGGTTGTTCAGGTGTAGGAAGAGAGCCAAGCAGCGTCAGAAACCTGCGGGAGGGGGCAGCTAGATGGTGCAGTGGATAGAGCACCGGCCCTGGATTCAGGAGGACCTGAGTTCAAATCTGGCCTCAGACACTTGACACTTACTAGCTGTGTGACCCTGGGCAAGTCACTTGACCCCCATTGCCTCACTTAAAAAACAAAACAAAAACAAAAACCTGCAGGAGGCTGAGTATCGACAAGACACTTGGACTGAGGGGTCTGCCTTCAGAGGTGGAGGCGAGGGTTTGGGAGACAGCACCTGACCCATACTGCTGACTAGTGGCTAGCGGGCTGCCCCACCCGACACATGATGCTACGGTGCAAAGGAGTGAGTGCAGAAGAGCACCAGACGGTGCACGCTTATGTCAGGGAAGGCTTCACATAAGCTGAGTTAGAGAAAGGGAAGGGTATCAAACAGAGACCAGGGGTGGGAAGAGGCGAAGCCCATTCCAAATGTGGGGAGAGACTAGGAGAGGCATGGGGACAGGACCGGAAAGAACCAAAATGGGGGGTGGAGAGGGTGGAGAGGAGCACCCATTCTGTCCGAACTTTCAAAACCCTCATTACTCTAATTACAAGTTGTGCCATGGTGGAGTTCTGTCTTTTGTATACTTTTGGAAAAGTATATACAATGTTTAATCTTTGCTGTCTGATTCGGTATAATGGGAAAGTATTCCCTTTCATATTTTTAAATAGGATGCATGTAATTATATATATACAGACACACATATATATCATTATATGTATGTAGATATACCATAATATAATTTATATATATGTAATATCAATGTAGTGTAACCTACTTAGCTTAAGTTGCTCTTAAGATTTTTGAAATGTCCTATAAATAGACATACATACATATTTACAAAAAAACTAACAAGCACAGCAGTTAATGAATGAATGCCAATTATTCTGGAGGGGTGTAGTTGAGCTACCAGAGTTGAATTCAACAAGACCTGGGTTCAAATCCTGCCTCTGACACTTAAGTGGATGATCCCGGGCAAATCACTTAACTTCTCTAAGACTCAGTTTCCAGGAAAATAGAGGTAATAATACCACTGGTACTTCCCAGGTTGTTGTGACAATCAAATCAGATAATGTATGTCAAGTGCTTTGCAAACTATCAAGTGCTAAATAAACACCAGTTATTGTTATTATATGGCATGGTTTGAGTGTTTATGCATATCAATATCTGGGAATTGCTCTCCATGTCAATTTGTAGTTTTTTCTAAAAAATTTAAAGTATCTTAATTAAAATGTGGCATAAGAAATACCATGAAAACAAAAGCAGAAACCCCCCCGTTATTTTATTTGTTTTTTCTTTTTCATGGTTTTTTTGGTAGGGATATGAGGGTTAAGTGACTTGCCCAAGGTCACACAGCTAGTGAGTGTCAAGTGTCTGAGGTCGGATCTGAACTCAGGTCCTCCTGAATCCAGGGCTGGTGCTTTATCCACTGCGCCACCTAGCTCCCCCCTGGCCCCCCCCCCCCCAGTTATTTGTTTGTACTCTCATCCTGGTTCTGTTTTCCTTGATTGTTGTAAGGAGTGCTCTGGATTTGGAGTTAGGAGACATGGGTTAAAATCCTAGCTTGTTCCAATCCTAGCGATGTGAACTTAAGTGAGTCACTCTCTGAGACATGAGAATCAAATTTGGATTCCCCCATCTCACAAAGCTGTTGTTAGAAAAGTGATTTTGTACCCTTAAAGATGCCTAGGATATAAACGATCAGTTGTATTTTTAATCACTAAGTATTAAAAACAAAGCCAAACGACACACGTTGGAAAATAATGCCGTTTTAATAAGCAGAGCTAAAGCATATAAATAAATACATAACATCCTATAAAAATAACAAACCATTAATTCTAAAACATTATGGTCCACATAAAAAGCATCCCTTTTCCAGCTGATCAACTAGATGTTAAAAAAAAAAAAGCACTAACTTCTCTGTGAGTATACATCCATGCTTGCTCAATTTCTTATGCTTCAAGTCTCACCCAATTGAGTAGAGCTTGATATCTGCTTTATCTCATAGCCCCTGCTATGACCCAAAAGAACCACATTGGAGCTTTGCTTTAATGTGCAGAACCCAACATTCTCTAAGATCCAGGTCCACCTGAGTCCCTCTCTGAGGGAGTTAACAGTAAGAGGTAACAACAGCCTTGAAATGTAATCTGGCCTCACCCAAAGCACCATTCCAAGGGTACAGGCTGAGCCAGACTCCACTGGACCGAAATCTCTTCATTCCAGAATTCACCTTGGGATTGCTATCTAGAAATGGGAAAGTGTCACAGTGATTACAGAGGGCTAGATGCATGACCTGCAAGCTTTGTGTCGATGGTGCTTTTAGAGTCACAGAGAATGAGTGTGGATCTGGAAGGGGCCTTTGAGAAAGACAATGCAGCTGCAACTTCTAGGACTGTAAACCCAGTGTTTCCTCTCTGTTCCCTTCTCACCCAGTTCAGCCTGCTTTTTCTTAGCTCTAAAGCATTCTGTATGCCTGTTTTTATTGTAAGTAGTACAGCAAGTCTAGTTTGAGCTTTTTTTTGTGTGTGGGGGGGGCAATGAGGGTTAAGTGACTTGCCCAGGGTCACACAGCTAGTAAGTGTCAAGTGTCTGAGGCCAGATTTGAACTCAGGTCCTCCTGAATCCAGGGCCAGTTCTCTATCCACTGCGCCACCTAGCTGCCCCCTAGTTTGAACTTCTTGTAGGTAGCTGCATTGGAGATAAGTTCCTTTACTACAAGGTTGTAATCACATTGTCTTTGGGTTAATAACCAAACTATGAGTGCCAAAGGACCTCATCTGGCCAACCTTCTCACTCTACAAAGGAAGAAACTTAGACCCAGAAAGGTAAGTGACTTGCCCAAGGTCATGTAGACAACAAGTAGCAAAACCCGGGTCCTCTGACTTCCAAACCAGTGCAATTTCCATCATGCCACACTGAGGGAGGGAACGCTTAAAAAAATAAAAATTCCTTTAGATTTCTCTTGGCCTGAGTCAAGGAGTGTCTGCCATACATTTATTTAATCCTTGTGATGGGACTCTTGTTGATATAGTCAAGTCCCAGCAACATGCTATTTAATTTGTTGATTTCTGACACCTTATACTTTACCATTATGTATACAACAACCCATAGAAAAGCATAAAAACTGCTGCTTTTGCTTTATTTTGTTTTACCATACTTACCAAAGACCAATGCCTGTAGACCTCAAAGCTACATGAACTTATGATATCTTTCAGGTTTTAATTTTTTAAAAAAAATTTTTTTTCATCATCATACTATTTTTTTTTACCTAATAGTTTTAATTCCCATGACAGTTCTGAGAACACAGGAGGTACTTGATAAATGTTTATTGTACTGAAAGGAAATGGCAAACCACTCCAGTACCTTTGCCAAGAAAACCCCAAATGGGGGCACGAAGAGTTGGACACAACTGAACAACAACAACAACATTGAAAGGAAAAGAGCTATGTTCCCCAGAGTGTCACATTCCCAGATAATAGAGTAGATGAGCTGCCTGCAGAACACGTTGACTGTAATTCTTCCAAGTTTGGGAATTACAACGAGAAAGAGAAGAACATTTGACTCTTGAGAAGTTTTTGTGGTAACAATAAAATCACCATTGGTATCCAAGGTTTTAAGGCAACATTATGTAGCATATAGGGTATAGTCCAGAAGTCCTGGGTTCAAATTCTGCCTTGGACAATTAACTGTATGAATCTTTCTCAGTCTTAGTTTTCTCGTCTGAAAAACGGGGAGATTTAGTAGCACCTACTTCACAGGGTGTTGCAAGGATGAAACAAGAGAATGTGTTAAGCGCTTTGCAAAACTTTAAGCGCTGTATAAAAGTGAACTATTTATATTATCAAGTGCACATTTCCACCAAAACGATGACCGGGTGAGCCAGCCCCAGGAGATAGCAGTATCTGGACAGGGCAGCCGTTTCCGTACCTCAGCCAATGGGCCATTTTCTCAAAAAACCCAACCGCGCATCCATTCTCTTTGTCCTTGGAATTAGCTTTCCTTTGTAAGTCCACCAGCATTCGCAACATGGTAGAACAACAGTCTGCCTCTGGGGAAGAACGGGCTTCACTTTCCAGAAAGGGGCTGTTTATAAAAGAAGGATTGAGACCTCGTGGTGCCACCGTCCTGTCCCAGCTGCTTCCTTATTTGTGACTGAAAAACAAAACCAGAAAGAAGGCAGCATGTGCAAACTGTTAACATTTGGTTTTCCTCCCCTAGCTCCAGCTATAATATGGACATACATAACATAGTTTGGAGGTTTTCCAGTTGTGAAATAATAGATGATAAATACTGGAGACACTTGGGCAATTAATAGATTTATATCTATGCACACACACCAATCCTATCTATCTATTGCCTATCCAGGACAATGTTTTGAAGCTGTCCCAGTAAGCAGCATTCCTTCCCCCTCCCACCCTACACACAGGCACGCACACACATACATGTGCACAAACACACACACACACACAGACCAAGCTCACATACCTTTCTAAACATATCTCCTGCTACTCCTATGTAATCTACACTTCAGGGAAATGGGATGTCTCCCTGTCTCCCAAACATGACCTGGGATTCATCTTAGGGAAAAGCATTCCCAATGACAAGGTACCTATTTGATCACTAAATCTCAAATGTATTGGAGAAACACGCATGAATGCCATAGGCATTTAGGTCATACATTGAAGAAAAAAGAGAATTCCTATCTCTAGTAAACAGGATTCAGTAATGGTTTCAGGCTCTTAGGGGTAATGTCCTTACTACTGAATTACAGAAACACACACACACACACACACACACACACACACACATTCATTCATTTATTTTGCGGGGCAGTGAGGGTTAAGTGACTTGCCCAGGGTCACACAGCTAGTAAGTGTCGAGTGTCTGAGGTCCCATTTGAACTCAGGTCCTCCTGAATCCAGGGCTGGTGCTTTAATCACTGTGCTACCCAGCTGCCCCTCTTACTATTGAATTCTTGATGATGATGTGTATATTTGAACTAAATTCTAGTAGATATACATATACACATGTATATACAGCACCTGCAAACATACATACATACATGCATACATATATATACACACAGAGGGGTGTGTGCATGCTTGTGTGTGGGCGCGTGAGCTGGAGCTAGGACTTGACTAACAACTTTCAAACAAAACAAAATGTAAAAACAGTGCACAGACTTGCAAAATTTTCTATTATAAATCACTTTGTCTTCCTTCTGGGAAATATCTGCCAAGTACATTATGCGAAGTAAGGGTTTTTTTTTTTTCTTTCCTCACCCTACACATTTGGTTGCTAGTTATGGGCAACTGGTCATTTTTCAGCTGCCCCTACAATTATCTTTATCATTAGAAATGTGTGTCCTTATAAGGGAGAAATGTGCCAAACTCTCGTTGTTGGACTCCCCAATCCCCACCATTCTCTACCTGCAGACTGGGATTGACTACCTCTAATATGTCAGGCTGTTCTCATTTCAAGAGACAGCAGATTGGCATTAATACAGCTTTCCCTTAGAAAAGTGAATAAATTGAAAAGTTGTTTCACAGACCTACTGACATTGGAGGAAGGAATATCCTAATCTCCCAAATTCCCTGAAATGAATTAAATCACATGCCCAGTCTCTATCCCTTTCCCCACAGTCCAGCCTAGGGGTGATTGATTTCTTTCTAAGTTAGTTTTGTTGGTTTGTTTTGTGTTTTTTTGTTTTTGCCCGGCAATGAGGGTTAAGTGACTTGCCCAGGGTCACACAGTAAAGTGTCAAGTGTCTGAGGCCAGATTTGAACTCAGGTCCTCCTAAATCCAGGGCCAGTGCTTTATTCATTGTGCCACCTAGCTGCCCCCTAAGTTAGCTTTTAAAAATGCAGATGGGGTTTGAAAGACATAGAGCATTTGAAAAGAGCTTAATGTGCCTTGATAAATTACCATTTTCCATCGCAGTATCTTAATCCACTCATCTGCTTCTACTCCTGTTTTTGCACATAAATAAAAAGTCCTGTATGGAAATACTAAGCTGTAGGGAAGGAAAAAAAGAACAATTTAGATTTATATATATCAGAGCATCTCTCCCCTGTCTCCACCTCCAACCCCTCCCCCCCGCCCCCCGCTTTTTTTTTCTCAGAGGAAAAGAACTTAGTAAAAAGTTCAGTTAAACTTTCAAAAGGACGGGTCCAGGAAGTAATTCCTTGAGGTGTATGTACTAGGAGAGAGGCAGGGCTGACAAAATTCCTGTAATGATGACAGGTCATGTTCTCATCTAATAAGAATTCAAAGATGAGAAAGACAAGGTCTAGACTGCTTCCACAAACCTTTCCATCAATGCTCTTGCAAGTTCTTCCATGGGATGGGCATAAGGTAATAATGTCCTCTTCATTGGTCTCATCTACCAGAGGATTTCTAGTCTGAATTGTTATTTGATTAGAAGAGTAAACCAAAATATAGGGAAGGACATTGTTTCTTGCTTGCCAGGACTATCAAGGTCGATGTTTCCCCACAGAAGCCTGTAGACTCTATTTGTGTTCATCTGCCATGATAAAGTCTTATCCTTCATATATGAAGGCAGCAAATCTCTCAACATTCATTTCAGCCCGGTGAGAAAAATCAACAAGCTCACTCAATCTATTTAAAGACCAGGCAGTTCACTTGTCTATCTCCTTGGATACAAAGTCAAAGTAACTTGATTTGCAACCCTGACTCTGGCTTTTATCTCCTCCCTTGCTACTGTCTCAGTAACTGTTGCAAACAAGGGAGGAAGCAATCAACAAACATTTATTACAAGACACTTGGGAGTGAAAGGCAGTTTATGTTCCTCTGGGGCAGGGGTAACATCTACATTTAAATAAATGTAAAACATAAAGAGAGTTACCACAGAGTAATTGGCAAGGTGGGGATGATATCTGCAGAGGGTCAGAAAAGACTTCATTGCGGAACTAAGCTTTGAAGATAGCTGAGGATTCCAAAGGGTGGAGGCGAGGAAGTCATATATCACAGGCACTTAGATAGTGTTGGAAGACATGGAGATGGGATTGTTGTGTATTGAAAAGAGCAAGAAGGTCGATTTCACTGTATGGTTGAATGAGTGTGGAATAATGTGGAATGTGGAAAAGCAGGGCTTTCAATGCCCACTGGAGGAGGTTGTGTGTCTTAGAGGCAATGGGATGCTAATAAGGATCATTCAGTGTGTTAGGAGGGGAAATGTTGGGTGTGTAGTTAAATTGAGATTTTCATAGTGTGTCCTTATCTTCTAAACATGACTGCTTGGGGACTCCTCATGTGGCTGCTGAGTCCAAGGTCACAAACCTTTCAGTACATTAAGACTACTACCAGGCAGCTAGGTGGTGCAGTGGATAAAGCATCGGCCCTGGATTCAGGAGGACCTGAGTTCAAATCCAGCCTCAGACACTTAACACTTACTAGCTGTGTGACCCTGGGCAAGTCACTTAACCCCTATTGCCCTGAAAAAAAAAAAAGACTACTACCTGTGCATAGTCTATGGTCTTTTATTCTTTTGCAGAAAAAAGGGATGCGCAAGAATTTTCTCTTTATATCACAACTTACCAGAAACAGTTGACTTTTTCCTGTGTGTAATCAAACTGCACAGCAGAGCATTCTGTTAGATCTAGTGTCCGAATAGGCTCTGGTGTCTGGAAAATAAGATAAGAGTAATTGCTTTTGAATGTGAAGACTCTTGGAGCCTGTCCATTGCTCATATTCCCCAGTGAGTCCTTCCCAAGATGACTATGGTAGCTTTTACTTCCACTAAGGAGCACTGAAATTAGAAAGCATATTTTATTTGGAGGAATCATATGCTAAAGGTTATTAAATGCCCAAGATCCTGAGTATCAAAGAGAGATGGATTTGGATTTCCCACTTCAATTTCATATGGAAGGATTTTTAGATGAGATTTTTTTGTTGGTACTTAACAGAAGTTAGTCAATTACTTCTTTCTTTCTTTCTTTCTTTTTTTTTTGGTGGGGCAATGAGGGTTAAGTGACTTGCCCCGGGTCACACGGCTAGTAAGTGTCAAGTGTCTGAGGCCGCATTTGAACTCAGGTCCTCCTGAATCCCGGGCTGGTGCTTTTATCCACTGCGCCACCTTGCTGCCTCTGAAGGATTTTTATGTATTAGAGACAGCCATGTTTCCCCCCAGCTTCTGACTCAGGCACCATGTGTCTAATGGAAGGAGAGTGGGAATCAGAAGACCTGGGTTCTAGGGTTCTACCAGCTAACTGTGTAAGCAGGAGTGTCTGAATGTCTTTGGGTCTCAATTTCCCCATCCAACCCATCTCAATCCAAGTCTGTGAATCTATTTGGACTTCCATTTCCTCATCTAGCTGAACCCAAACTGATCCACTCCAAAGGAAGGAAAACAGTTCCTGTTTTCAAGGAACTTCTGAATGTATGGAGGTGGTGGGGATACAACATGTAATCAGATAATCATATACACGATCATTTGAGGAGGGAGACAGCAAGACGGGGATATTAGAAAAGGTTTGCTGTAGGAAATATCTCATCAGCAAAGTGAGCAGGATGGACTCTGGGATCTCTTCCAGTTGTAATGTCCTAGGATTGTACCCCAAAGGGAAGAAGGGAGAAACAAAGTAGCTATAGGTGTATGAGCTAGATATATGATAACTCTTTTTTGGGGGGTGGGGCTGGGCAATGAGGGTTAAGTGACTTGCCCAGGGTCACACAGCTAGTAAGTGTCAAGTGTCTGAGGTAAAATTTGAACTCAGGTCCTCCTGAATCCAGGGCCAGTGCTTTATCCACTGTACCATCTAGCTGCCCCTGATAAATCTTTTTTAATTTTTTTTTTTATTTTACAAGTTAGTACCTTACAGTTTCCATCTATGTTGGTTTTCATTTTCTCTTCCCAACAATCCTATGAAGTAGATATAGGAGCTGTTGTTATCCTCAAGTTATAGACCAAAAAAATGGGAACTCATAAGGACTGGAAAGGATCTTAGAGGCTGTCTGGCCCAATTCCTTCATTTTACAAATGAAAAGATGGAGGCCCAGAGATGTGAAGCTTCTTGCCCAAGAAAATACACAGAGCTGGTTATTGGCAGGACTGGAGAGCGCACCCAGGTCTTTGGACACTCTTAGGAAAGAACTTCATAAATGCTTTTTGTTCACTTGGGTTTGATGTCAGATTTTCAGTCCTGGCTCTTCCATTTCCTATTCAACTTTGAGCAAGTCACTTAGCCTAGAGGCCTACGTGGCACCTTGGATAGAGACCCACTCATGAGTTCAAATCTGGACTCATACTTTAGTTGTGTGACCTCGGACAAGGCCCTTAACCCTGTTTGCTTCAGTTCCCTCGTGTGTAAAATGAGCTGGAAAAGGAAATGGTTCAAACCCCTCCAGTATCTTTGCCAAGAAAACCCCAAATGGAGTAAATTAGAGTCAGGCATGACTGAAACAATTGAACAATAATGGGATTGGGGGGAGGAGAAGAGAACAAACATTTATTAAGTGCCCACTACGGTTCAGATAAGTGAGGAAGTTGGAGTTGATGTCAGCTTAGACGAAGATATCCTTTGTTTATAATTCCCATGATGCTTCATTATGTATAGTCCCTGGATAATAGACTGAAAACATAACTGGTTTTTTTTTTTGTTGACCAGCCTGCTCAGTAGAATCAGACCACCAATTATGCTCTGGGCATTTCAAGTAGAATAAAAAGAATTTAAGAGATTTAAGGAGTTTCAGAGATCCTATTTTCCTATGGGGTCTGTTTTTTTTCAAATGATACTACAAAAAAGAAAAAGAAAAAGAAAAAGAAAACAAATGATACTACAAAAAAGAAAAAGAAAGAAAAAGAAAACAAATGATACTACATTGCAATCTGCCACTTACCATTTGGTCTTTGAAGTATTTCAGTTCATTCCTGTGCAAAGTGAACCACCTGGTTTTCCAAGTCTAGGAAAAGTTGGGGGGTGGGGTGGGGAGGGAGGACAAAGAAAAAAAATATGCAGGTTTTGAATAAAAAAATATTATTTCAACTAAAGTATTTTCTTTGTTTACAAAAAAGAAAGATCTAGCACAGGACTAAAGACTATTCTTGTAAGTAGAATTATTACAGAGAAAAGCAATTGAGAGTGTCTTCAAACAGGAAATATTGCATAGCACCGAAGGTCCTGTCCCATGTGCAAACTGGATTTCCACAGACAAGTTCACTCCCAGTTCAAGGCACCTAAAACTATAGTTCATGAGCCCCGACTAATGTACTTACTTTTAGAAGGACACAATTAATGTAAATCAAAGGTATTTAATGAAATAGCATAGTTAAAAAAAGCAATAAAATATTTCCTTTCATAAACCTTGGTTATATAGCCCACAATACACACATTATCAGTGGGAAGAGTAGACAATACATAATGAATATTTTTCTGCCCTAGTAAGCCATGCTAGAATCTCCTAAGACCATGATCTGTTGCTCATGGATAGAAAACCTGTACAGATGAATCACTGATTCTCCCAGCATTAAAGCATGCAATTGATAACCATCTAGTAAATCTGTAATGACCAACTTGCAAAAAGAAAAAATCTACACGCAAATTTGCAGACAGCATGCATGCCCAGATCAAATGCAGAAAGGTGATTGTGTTAAATAAACATTGAAATTACATTTTAAAAATAATTTGTTGTGGGCCAGCTAGGTGGCGCAGTGGATAGAGCACCAGCCCTGGAGTCAGGAGGACCTGAATTCAAATCCAGCCTCAGTCACTTGACACTTACTAGCTGTGTGGCCCTGGGCAAGTTACTTAACCCCAATTGCCTCACCAAAAAAAAAAAATGTTGAATATAAAAACTTGAACTAAAAAAATAAATTTATAAAATAAGTTTAAAGTAGTTTAAATTATATCAGGTTACCTTGATTCCTAAAGTAGCTTAAGTGATGGAGGCATTTTATGTTGTATTAAGTAGGAAGTGGTATTGAAATATTGCATAAAAATTAGAGACATTATTCCTGCCCACCTCTTTTCTAAGATGATCACAGATAGAAGAGTGAATTGTGAGGTGTGAGGCATAATCTGGGCCTGGTTCTGCTTTCTACTTTGTACTATCCCTTTATTCTGTGAGATGTTCTTGGCTGGAGAGCCCCACAGAAGAAAAATCTTTTCAATTTCACAGAGAACAATTCCTAGGAATTAATTGATGTCCTTCACTTTAAAATTGGACATAATGAATTAATTATTTGTCCACAGACATTTTCTTGGGATGTCAAAGTGAAACACTGAAAAGAAGGCCAAGCCTATAAAATAGAGACAATCAAATATCCTAGTCCAGTGTTTTGTTAATTCTGTTTTCCACTGTTTCTTAGATGAGCTGTCATGGCCAAATAAGCCTACTGGAATTTTTAACCTCTTTTTTTTTTTTTTTGGATGGGTCAATGAGGGTTAAGTGACTTGCCCAGGGTCACACAGCTAGTAAATGTCAAGTGTTTGAGGCTACATTTGAACTCAGGGTCCTCCTGAATCCAGGGCTGTTGCTTTATCCACTGCGCCACCTAGCTTCCCCATGAACCTCTTTTTAAAGGAACTGAATTTATACCAACTGAACTTTTATAATAAGATGTCTAAAATTAGGCAGAGGGAGCTTTCTAGAAATTTTTCTGAAATAAATTTTCAGTCCTTCCTTCTCAAGGAGTCTATTATGAAACGCCTTGGGGGGCAGCTAGATGGCACAGTGGTTAAAGCACAGGCACTGGATTCAGGAGTACCTGAGTTCAAATCTGACCTCAGACACTTGACACTAGCTGTGTGACACTGGGCAAGTCACTTAACCCTCATTGCCCCGCAAAAAAAAAAACAAAAAAAAAAAACCCAAACAACATGAAACGCCTTGGTTGTAAATCACAAGCCTCTTTGTAGGTATTTGCTTTGGAACTCTGAAGTCACCTTCCTAGTTTTGAATCATTAGTTACCACAGGGGCAGCTAGGTGGCGCAGTGGATAAAGCACCAGCCTTGGTGATGACACTTACTCAGACACTTGACACTAACAAGCTATGTTACCCTGGGCAAGTCACTTAACCCCCATTGCCCCGCAAAAAATATATATATTTACCACAATGCACTGGTAAGGTGGCTCCATGATCAGTTGATTACTTTTTAGGCTGGATGTGTCATTCCACTGCTATAGGGAGTTCCCAGTTAAGAAATTCCCTCTAGCAATGGTGTTTACTACATGCTCTGAGACATTAAGTGACTTGGACAGGTATATACGTATATATGTATGTTTAATTATAGATATTATATCGTTGTATATATAATATAACATGTTATATACTACACCAGAATAATATTGTATTATATATTAGGTATAATATAATTATAATATATATATAGTTAAGTAGAATACAACATATAATACATATATTACATTATATTATATCACATCACACTATACTATGCTAATTATAAACACATAATATATTAACATATATTACACAATATATTATATACAACATATCAATGTATATTATGTATTTATAATTATATATTATATATGTATAATATGATATATAATACATATGCATAATTTATCATCCGAGAAAGAATAGCAATTCTTTCCTTTGAATTCTTTCCATTGGAAACTGAAGCAGAATCATCCATTGAACATATCCTAAAACTGTCACTAATGTCAAACTGAGGCGTCCAGTTAGACTCAATGACGTCTGCTCACTTCCCATGTCTTTGGCTCTTACCTTCACTAGTCCTCCTTGTTTTGTCAAGTATCCTTCTTTGGTGCCCAGCTAAGAAAGAAGCAAGAAGTTAGTGAAACCACGGGCTCATATGGTATAACATCTACCCTTACATTTTTTTCTATTCTAGAAGAGTATTGGATTTTTCCTTTAGTTTAAAAACAAACTCCTCTCTTCTCAAGGCCTCAGAAATTATCTGGATGTCAGGAGGTACCATGACTCACTTTTGGATCACAGTCTCTTGACTGTGGGGCACATTTTCAATCTTGCCTTTTTCTTCAGGGGATTTTCAGACTGAGTTTTGTATCACCTCTCGAGCACTCCATATTTTTCCAAAGATCAGAAATGCATTAGCAATTATAGCCACCAGTTTTTCTAGTGCTCCTCACAGTAAGATCAGAATTCTGGAGTGAGGGAGAGAGTAGGGACTGAAGGCCAGGAAGCCTGGTGAACACCAGCTCGTGCTTCACAATGACTAAGAATTTCATGGCTACATACTGAATTGGTTAAGAAGTTCAATGAATTCAGTTAGGCAGAACAATGATTCGGGGTTTTCTTTTTTTTTCCCTTTCCATATGTATGAATATCTTGTTTGGTTAAGTTATTTCATATTTCAATAAAATAGGAAAATAAGAGTCATTAATATCACATGGTTTTATGTCTATCACATACAGCACACCCACAGGTTGTACAATCTGTCATTCTACCAACACCAAGGCAGCTAGTTGGGGCAGTGGAGAGAGCACTGGACCTGGATTCAGGAGGACCTGAGTTCAAATCCAGCCTCAGACACTTGATACTTAACTAGCTGTGTGACCCTGGGCAAGTCACTTAACCCTTATTGCCCCTCGAAGAAGAAGAAGAAGAAGAAGAAGAAGAAGAAGAAGAAGAAGAAGAAGAAGAAGAAGAAGAAGAAGAAGAAGAAGAAGAAGAAGAAGAAGAGGAAGAAGAAGAGACAACTCCTAACACCACCACAAATGTCCTTCATAAAAAGCCGAAAGGGCACCTATAGGCAGTCTAAATCTGATCCATACTTTCCGTGGCATAAAGGAAATGAAACAAGGGGTCGGATCGGATTCTTGGGGGTTCTGTCTCTCCCACTATAGCACTGTAACCTTGAACTGGAATATTATCCATGCTTTCCAACCAAGTCTGCTTTGTTTGGACTGTGAACTCCTAGAGGGCAAGGGCCGTCTTCTGGTTTTATGGTATCCCCAGCACTTAGCACACAGCCCAGCCCATAGTAGGGAGTTAATAAATGCTAATTGTTTGACTGACTGGTCAGGACCTGTGCTCCCAGGACAATAGGGAAACTTTCTATATCAAAGCAGGCTGACATCTGCTTTGCAAATTAGGATCTTAGAGGCATCCCTGGGGCATTGAGGACTCAAGTGACCTGTCCAGGGTCATGCACCCAATTTGTATCAGAGGCAGGTCTTCCTGATTCAGAGACTAGTCTTCTAACTATCCATTGCATGTTGCTGCCTCTTGATTCAAGAAATCCAGGAGTTTATCCCAAAGTGTGTTTTTTGGGGTTTTTTTGGTTTTTTTTTAGCGAGGCCCTTCATAAGAGTAGAGCTTTTAAAGTACCAGATTTAAACTTCCTTCTTCTTCTTTTTTTTTAAAGTGAGGCAATTGGGGTTAAGTGACTTGCCCAGGTTAAGTGACTAGCACACAGCTAGTAAGTGTTAAGTGTCTGAGGCCGGATTTGAACTCAGGTACTCCTGACTCCAGGGCTGGTGCTCTATCCACTGCACCACCTAGCTGCCCCCCAAAGTGTGTTTTTAGGCTGAACTCTCTCTGTCTCTGCCTCTGTCTCCTTCCCTCTGTCTCTCTCTCCCCTCTCCTCTCTGCCTCTCTCTCTTTGTCTGTGTCTCTGTCTCTTACCTTCCCTCCCTCTCTCTGTTTGTCTGTCTCTGTCTCCATCTCTGTCCCTTTCTCCCTCTCTCTGTCTCCATCTCCCTCTCCCTCCCTACCTCCCTCTCTCCCTCTCTCCCTCTCTCCCTCCCTCTCTCTCTCTCCCTCTTTGTCCCTCCCTCTCTTTCTGTCTCTCTCTCCACATCCACCCCCACTGACTTCTGATCAGCATCATAATTACTTACTGAAGGAGCTGTGGGTACCAGGTCATTCTCTGTCCTTCCTGTCTGCATTGCTGTGTGAACCCTGACCGATTCGTAGATGGACGGCTCTTCCACTTGGCACGGATAAGGATGCTTCAGAACAATCAAGGTGCCTGAATTGGAGGGAGAACACAGGTTCATGTTATTTGACCAGAAGGACAGGGTCTGGGGCTGACTGGAGGGCTATGCTCGGGCTTTCTTTAGGACTTTGCCAAAACCGGATAAAGAAAATGCCGACATGTATTCCAGAAGTATTAATAGCCATACTCTTAACTTCATTTCAGTTTTATAGTAAGAACCTTAATACATTATGTATTAATTTCTGATCAGTTAAATCATACATCAGTGCCCCCTTCCCTTGCCTCCCTTCCCATCCCTTAAACAAATACATTTGCTTTGATCAAGTGAACACGAAATGAGTATGAACATTACACAGATCCAATTTTTCTCCACTTTTACTAGCATGAAAATTTCATCTTTCTAGGCAGCTAGATGGTGCAGTAGCTAGGGTGCTGAAGGGCAAATCCTTCATCAGACACTTGCTGGCTGGGTGACCTGGGAAAGTTACTTAATCTCTGCCTCATTTTCCTCATCTATAAAATGGGGATAATAATAGTTCCTGCCTCCCAGGGTGGTTATAAGGATAAAATGAGATAATAGTTTTAAAGCCTTTTGTAAATCTTCCAGTGCTGTATAAATGCCACCATCATCACCACCACCACCATTACCATCATCTGCCCCTTAAGTGACATCAATTCCATTCATGAGATGTGGCTGCTTAGGGTCCTTCACAGCTGATGTGACACTTGTTCTGAGCCTTGAAGATAGACAAGGATTCTGGGATGCAAAAATGGGGAAGTTGCACTCTGTGTTTTGGGGGAATAGTGGGAAAAGAGATGGGGTGCCGAGTTCTGCAATGTCTAGTTTGTTTGGAGGGTAGAGTTAGTGAAGGACAGAACACTGCTAGAAATGTAGGGGGAATTAGATTGTGGGTGGCTGAGAGGGGGTCTTAAATACTTAGCCAAGGAATTTCTGTTCCTTCCTATGATCAATGCTACCTTATTCAAGAGTCATTGCCCGGTTCTTGTCCCCCATTCCCCACAGCTGATGCCTTCTCTCTGAGATTGCCTCAAATTGAATTACTTTTGTTTTGGTCAGAAACCTTGAGGATCTTCCCCTCAGACTTTCCTTCCTTTGTTCCTTCCTCCCTTGCTCCCTCCCTCCCTCCTTCCTTCTTTCCTTCCTTCCTTCCTTCCTCCCTCCCTCCCTCTTCCTTCCTTCCTTCCTTCCTTCCTTCCTTCCTTCCTTCCTTCCTTCCTTCCTTCCTTCCTTCCTTCCTTCCTTCCTTCCTTCCTTCCTTCCTTCTTCTTCTTTCTTTCTTCTTTCTTTCTTTCTTCTTTCTTTCTTTCTTTCTTTCTTTCTTTCTTTCTTTCTTTCTTTCTTTCTTTTTTCTTTCCTTTTCTCTCTTTCTCTCTGTCTTTCTTCCTTCCTCCCTCCCTCACTCTTTCTTTCTTTCTTTCTTTCTTTCTTTCTTTCTTTCTTTATTTATTTCTTTCTTTCTTTCTTTCCTTTTCTCTCTCTTTCTTTCTTTCTTTTTTCTTTCCTTTTCTCTCTCTTTCTCTCTCTCTTTCTCTCTCTTTCTTTCTTTTTTCTTTCTTTCTTCTTTCTTTCTCTCTCTCTCTTCCTTCCTTCCTTCCTTCCTTCCTTCCTCCCTCCCTTCCTCCCTCTTTCTTTCTTTCTTTCTTTCTTTCTTTCTTTCTTTCTTTCTTTCTTTCTTTCTTTCTTTCTTTCTTTCTTTCTTTCTTTCTTTCTTTCTTTCTTTCTTTCTTTCTTTCTTCCTTCCTTCCTTCCTTCCTTCCTTCCTTCCTTCCTTCCTTCCTTCCTTCCTTTTCTTCCTTTTCTTTCTATCATCTAGGACCAGGCCAGTCCCAGATGTCCCAAATTCCTTTAGGACCTCAACTTTGAGTCTCCTCAACCCTAGAGTATATTCAGAAACTTTACTACTAACACTTTCATAATTTAGCCCATTAATAGAAGCAAGAATGAATTCCCTGCTTCTGGGAAGAGGGCAGCGTAGTAGTGCAGATCTGCTGCCTCTAGTTTACGTGGCTGGGTATGGATTTAGACCAAAACAATAAACGGGGCAAAGAGTCAACTCATTGTACAACTTCTCATTTCTGTGACCCCAGAGGACAGGTTTTCGTAATCTGACTGTTGAAACCTGCCTGAAAGAACACTATTAACTCAGTGAGGTCTCTCATGTATTGGAAAGAGGAGTTATAGTACCAGACCAACGGAAACTCCAACATACGAGATAGTCACAAGAAGTCAGTTTTAGGGCTTGGCTATAACCCTCAGATAAGGGGCAACAGTTGACTGGGGATGGGAGAAGGGGTGAAAAGATTAGAAGGGGAATCAGGGACCAGGAGCTTAGGAAAGATCACTACAGGTTTGACTTCATTTTCTGCCCTGCTTGTAGAAGGTGGTTTGTTCCTGCCTCTGAAGTTAAATTTGGTTTCAGAATTGCTCAGTGGAGTATTTTTTGAGAGCAGACTTTCTTAACCGTGTGTGTGTGTGTGTGTGTGTGTGTGTGTGTGTGTGTGTGTGTGTGTGTGTGTGTGTGTGTGTGATGGACCCTTTTGGCAGTCTAGTGATGCCTAGGATCCCTTTTCAGAATAATGTCATTGCCTACATTGAGGTATCTTCTGGAGTCAGTTCGTGCTGGCTAAGAAGAGGCAATTGTTAAATTTTCAGTGTGAGCACTTACACCTTGGAAATAAGCAAAGACAAAATGATTTATTAAATTTTAAAAATCATCTAGACCTGAGAAAGTGATGGAGAAAATGTTAATAATGCCGGGTAAACCTAAAAATTATGTGTAATTTTTCCCTCCAGAAAGCCAGTGAAACATTCACCATACACCCCAACCTACATCATTCATAATGAAAGGAGATGCACAATTTCAGTTAGAGGTTAGTTCCCATATAAGTTCCCAGTTCCCCTGAAATCTATCTATAGCCTCCTTGGGTGTCTACAGACCTGAGGTTATGAACCCTTATCTTAGCTAATTACTGAACCCAGTGACTGAGTTGTCTGGTGAAATATTGGGCATGAGAACCGGTCTCCTGGAATGCAGTAGAGTGTTGGACAGCTGAGACATAAACACATGGGCCATGGACTGCATCACTGCTGCAACACTCCCTGGTGTTGCTAAAACCAGATTAAAGTTGAAGTGAGAAATATTCAGCAAAATAAATGAAAATACAATAAAAGCATAGGTAATAATAATATGTAGTTTTTAAAGCCAATATATAGCTTGCAGGGATCCTCATATATGCTTCAATTTGAGTTTGATACCACTCTTGTAAAGTACAAATATGTACAGACTATCACTCCTTTTTTGGGAGGCAATCAGGGTTAAGTGACTTGTCTAAGGTCACACAACTAATACATGTCTGAGATCGGATTTGAACTCAGGTCCTCCTGACTCCAGGGCCAGTGCTGTATCCATCGTACCATCTGCCCCAGATTATCCCTTATAAAAATAAAATTGAGGGGGCAGCTAAGTGGCACAGTGGATAAAACACTGGCCCTGGATTCAGGAGGACCTGAGTTCAAATCTGACCTCAGAAACTTGGCACTTACTAGCTGTGTGACCCTGGGCAAGTCACTTAACCCTCATTGCCCTGGAAAAAAAAATAATAAAATTGACCCTCATTTCATTACTATCCTTAGATTCAAAGAGTTAAGTCCCAATAATACAGCCATGATGGCCCGGTTATCAGTTACTTCATTAGGCTTTTCCATGAGTATTTCTCCCCATGATTCTCTATAAATGAAAAGGCAGTATGGTGTGATGGAAAGGGCAGTCAACTGAGAGTCAAGAGATCTGAATTTGGTGGCTGGTTCTGCCACTAACTGGCTTTGTGACCTTGGGTAAGTAATTTCTTTTTGTTTGTTTGTTTTTTTTGAGGGGCAATGAGGGTTAAGTGACTTGCCCAGGGTCACACAGCTAGTAAGTGTCAAGTGTCTGAGGTTGGATTGGAACTCAGGTTTGGGTAAGTCATTTCACTCAATCTGGGACTCTGTTTCTTCATTTGTGAAATGAAGAGATTGGACCAGAAGATCTTCAAGTTTGCTTCCAGGCTTGACAGTCAATGACTCCATGAATTTGGAGTTTTATCATCCCCAATACTATGATGTACAAGAGAAGTGTCAAGGCATAGTGAACTGATCAATGTTGAGCCGCAAGTCTATCTACTACTCCACCTAGTTGCCCCCAAAGTAGTGACTGCATATGCTAGTAACGATATGATTGAGTTTGAGTTCTACCCACTGACATATACTGGCTGTGTGCCCCTGGGCACACCACTTAGCCTATCAATGCCCCAGGCAACTTCTATTTATTTATTTGTTTGTTTGTTTGTTTATTTATTTATTTAATTTTTAGTGAGGCAATTGGGGTTAAGTGACTTGCCCAGGGTCACACAGCTAGTAAGTGTCAAGTGTCTGAGGCCGGATTTGAACTCAGGTACTCCTGACTCCAGGGCTGGTGCTCTATCCACTCTGACACCTAGCTGCCCCTCAGGCAACTTTTAAGACTGTAAGTTGCCACAAAGGTACTGATCTACATTCATTCCCCTAAGACCTCTACTTAGTGAGGTACAAGTGAATGTTAAAGGCATTTCTTTACCATCATAAGGAAGATTCAATGTCTCAAACCACATTGATGTGAATAATTATTTTATCTGTGTTGGATCTTGCTCCCACAGGCTCCAATGTAGCAATCAATCAATCAAGAAACATTTATTGTCTATTATATGCCAGGCACTAGCAAGACATCAAGAAAAAAAAAGAGAGAAAGGAAATAGTCTATGATCCCAAAAAGCTGACATTCTGTCAGGATATAATGTAACCTTCCTCACAAACCTGTCTAATTACAGGTAGGTGGAAAGTACCTTCTTTTTCATAATGGGGGAAAGAGCAATCCAGAGGAGTGTTCAGATCAGCTGGAAAGTCTGGTGGAGTGGGATATTTGGAATTCCATCATGAAACCCAACCCACTCCTCTAATGGTTCAAATAATGGTGGTGAGTGTTATTAAATACCAGAAATGGAGGAACAACTTATTGTTGTTGTTTTTTCCTCCATCTCAAAGAGGACCATGACATCAGGGTGATGTCATGACTTGCAGTGAATTGGATGTAAGCGAGGGAGGGCTGTGCAAGGTCACCAGCCTCATTCTCTCTTCCAGAGCCTTCTGGGTCTAGTGGCAAGATATAGATCAGGACGACTGGAGATAACTCCTAGATGTTTAAGGCAACTGGGGTTAAGTGATTTGCCCAAGGTCACACAGCTAGTAAGTGTCTGAGGTGAGATTTGAACTCAGGTCCTCCTAAGTGCAGGTCCCAATATCCTATCCAATGTATCACCTAGATACCTTATAGTCTTAGGTTAGAAGACAGAGCCTGTCAAATGCCTGTCACTCATCAGATCATTATTCACGTGTAGTTAATATTTTGGGGGCAACTAGGTGGTGCAGTAAATAAAGCACTGGTCTTGGAGTTAGGAAGCCTCAGAGTTCAAATCTGGTTTCAGACACTAGGTCTGTGACCCTGGGCAAGTTACTTAACCCATTTTCCCTCAGTTCCCTCACCTGTAAAATGAGCTGGAGAAGGAAATGGAAAACCACTCCAATATGTCTGCCAAGAAAAGCCCACATGGGGTCATGAAGAGTCAGACAGAACTGAACAACAAATAATCACTATATTTTACCCATTTATCTTTTTTTTTTTAAGACAATCAGGGGTAAGTGACTTGCCCAGGATCAAACAACTAGTAAGTGTCTGAGGCCAGGTTTGAACTCAGACTCAGGTCCTCCTTAGTCCAGGGCTGGTGCTCTATCTACTGTGCCACCTAGCTGCCCCACATTCATTTTATTTTGAAAAGAGCTTTTCATGTATCTGTGAGACATGAGCTCTGTATTTCACTGAACCCTATGAGATATCTCATGGGGTAGGCAAATCAACAGTATGGAGAGCTCAGGAGAGTCAACTCATGAAATCTAGCTTAGTTCACTTGTCAACACTGCATGTAAAATTCAGACCATTTGCCAGTGATACCAAGTCCATTATCTCCTCGCCATTCAAGCGTTCGAGCTCTTGTCAGGAAACTTGTCTTTGAGTTTGTTGTCTTGCTCTTTTCTGACATATATCCTTGATAAAACTATAGAAAATAATTTCCCAATGCACAGGTTGGATCATGTTATGTCCCTGATTAAAAAAAAATCATTGCCTCTAAAACAAAATCCAACCCCCTTTAAAAGACCTTCTTCAGTATTACTCCAACCTATCTTTCCATTCATATTTGCCAGTAGCTTCATGTAGTCCAGCCAAACTGGATTATTTACTAGCTGTATCCAATCTCGTCCTGCCCTTTGTTTCAGGCATCCAGGTAGCCAAGGCAGCCATGCCTGGATGATCCTCCCTCCACATCTTTGCCTGCCAAAATCCTTCACTTCATCAAAGCCAGTTCTAGGCAATTTCCTACATGCAGCATTAACCCCAAACCTCTTCCTCCTCCTCCTTCTCTTCTCCCTCCATTGGAAAGAAATTCCTTCCTCAGATGGATTCTAGCACTTTTTCTGGATCTCACCTTTGTCTTTATCATATTCTACTTCAGACTCTTTCACACTTATTTGTGTTTATGTCTTATCCTCCCTATTCAATTGCAAGCTTTAACTTTGTTTTTCCCCTAGATCCTAGAAAAGTGGCCTGGCAGGTAATAAAAAGTCCCATTTGCATAATGATCTGAGGTTCACCAAGCACTTCTCATATGTGAATTGCATAATGTAAATATAGCATGTCCTCATTTTCTGATGAGGAAACTGAAACTAAGGGAGATTAAATGGTGTGTCCATTCAGCTGCTAAGTGCTAGAATCTGACTCAATTTTCTTGGCTCCAAATCAAGCTTCCACTATATCCAAGGCATATGATATATGAGGCAATATAGTACAGTGGATAGAACGGCTCCAAGAAAACTGGGATTTAATATGAGTTGTGTGGCCCTGGGTGAGTCACTTAATCACTTTAAATTTCAGTTTTCTTATCCCTATAATGGGAATAATAGCATCTACCTCAGAATTGTTATGAGGATCAAATAAGATTTGGAAACCTTAAAGTCAATTCAATCCAATAAGCATTTATTAAGTACCAACTGTATGCCAAAGCACTGTATTAAGTATAGGGAATACAAAGAAAGGCAATAGCAACAACAAAAAACAACATCCTCTGCTCTTTAGGAGTTCACAGGCTAAAAGGGGGAGACAACACACAAACAACTATGCATGAACAAGATATATACAAGGTAAATTGTTGATCATCTCAAAGGGAAAAATGCTAAAAAAGAAGACCGGAAAAGGTTTCTTATGGAAGGTAGGACTTTAAATAAGGCTTGAAGGAAGTCTGGGAAGCCAGAAGGTGGGGACAAGGAGGGAGAGCATTATGGGCATGGGGAATAGCTAGTGAAAATGCCGAGAATTAGGAGTGTCCTGTGTGTGAGGACACTGGCAAGGAGGCCAGTGTCACTGGATGGCAGAGTGTGGGGAAGAGATGAAGGTGGAAAGGCTGGAAAAGAAGGAAGGGGCCAAGGGATGAAAGTTTTAAAAAGACAAACACAGGCTTTTACATTTGATCATAGATGTAATAGGGAGCCACTGTTGAATAGGGAGCCACTGTTAATGAATGAACAGACCTGTGCTTTAGTGCTATATAAATGTTAGCTGTTAAATGGGCAGCTAGTTGCACAGTAGATAGAGTGCTGGGCCTGGGGTCAAGAAGAATCATCTTCCTGAGTTCAAATCTGGCCTCAATGTGACCCTGGGCAAGTCACTTAACCCTGTTTGCCTCAGTTTCCTCATCTGTAAAATAAGCTAGAGAAGGAAATGGCAAACCACTATAGTTGTTTTGCCAAGAAAACCCCAAACAGGGTCATGAAGAATCAGACATGACTGAAATAACTGAACAACAACAATTATTTATTAATACAGATAAAGGGTGGGCCAAAAGTCATGAAGGGGTCTGATATTTAATAACTTTTTGAAAATTATTTTATTTATTTCCTATAGATTTCTATACTTCCCATATATACTATATATGATACTATGGTATAAATTTAAAACACAAAATAAAGGATTTATTGAAACCCTTTGGTGACATTGTGATTTTTGGTCTACCCTATGTATTGAATTGAATTTAGCAACCCATGAAAATATAAGAGGAATATGAATCAGAGTAGAAGATAATTTATATATTGTTTTTAGTTCTTCAAAACAATAATATCTTCTTTTTTTTTTTTTCCGCAGGGCAATGAGGGCTAAGTGACTTGCCCAGGGTCCCACAGCTTGTTAAGTGTCAAGTGTCTGAGTCCAGATTTGAACTCAGGTCCTTCAGAATCTAGGGCTGGTGCTTTATCCACTGTGACACCTAGCTGTCCCCAGTATCACTTTTATATAAGCAAATATTCACTGACTAGAAAATTTTCACTGACCAGAGTCAGTGAAAACACTAGAAGTAGGCAATCTGCATTTTAGCCTCAGGTCTGCCATTTATTAGCTGTGTGACCTTGGGTAAATTCTAATTCTCTGGTCTTCTATTTCCTCATCTTTAAAAAGGGGGGATAGGTGGTTCAATGGATAGTGCTGGGCCTGGAGTCAAGAAGACTCATCTGCTTGAGTTCAAATCTGGCCTGATACTTACTAGCTATGGGACCCTGGGCAAGTCATTTAACCCAGGTTGCCTCAGTTTCTTCATTTGTAAAATGAGCTGGAGAAGGAAATGACAAACCACTTCAGTATCTTTGCCAAGAAAACCCCAAATGGGGTCATGAAGAGTTGGACATGACTGAAAGGACCAAACAAGAGCAGGATCATGAAAATGAAGGGATTTTAGAGAAGATCAGCTAATCCCCCAAATGATAATAGTTCAATTAGTTTAAAAAGCACTTTCCTTACAAGTCACCTCATTGCCTTCCTATTATCACTAGGATCAAATATAGGGTGTCCCAAAAGTCTTGGTGCAGTCTTAAGCTCAACTGGTTTTAAGGACTGGAAACAAGAAAAAGTTTCTCTTCTTGTATCTACTCATGTTCCTCTTCTATTTTCATGTGTTGCTGAAATTTAGTATCTTTAAAACTTCCCTAAGACTTTTGGGACATCCTGTATAAACTGCTTTGTTTTGCCTTTAAAACTCCAACAGTTATCTCCCCAGATCTCTATGATTTATCAGATCTGCTTTGCAAGTAGCACCACACTCTTTATACAAAGTATGTTATAATATCTTCTGAGTGCACAGAAAGGAATTCTAAGTCAATGCATTTTATTTTGTGCCCCCCTGGGAAAAATCTGAGCCAATTTTTAAAAAAGCCAATATTTAGGTGGCTTTTAAAATTCCATCCTTCTTCTCCTTCCTCTTCTTCTTCCTCTTCCTTCCTCCTCTTCCTCCTTTCTTGTTCAGACAAGCAGAGTGGAAAAAACGCAAACCCAGCTATTTTTTGCCACATAAAATACCAAAATCCCCAATCTCCTCCAGACATGTTATGATAGACTTCACATAAAAGTAATTTTGAATCATTTTAGCTTTTTGTTTTGTTTGTGGGGCAACGGGGGTTAAGTGACTTGCCCAGGGTCATACAGCTAGTAAGTGTCAAATGTCTGAGGCCGGATTTGAACTCAGGTACTCCTGAATCCAAGGCCCGTGCTTCATCCACTGCGCCACCTAGCCGCTCCCCTCATTTTAGCTTTTAAAGTAAATATGTATCATAGAGACCTTTGAAGAGGCAAGGGCTTAACTTTATAAGGAAATTATGAGAGAACCTTATAAAGTAACTATGATACTGTAGTAACTTCCTTCAGTCCAGCATCAGAATCTTAAGATTAGTGGAAGTTCAGCATTAAAGAAAAAGTCAAACAGACTTTTCTTGAATTAAAAGAATTTGTGAAGAGGGAGAAGTCCAGATCTATGCAACAGTTGGCTTGAACTCTTATTTTATAATGCTGACTGGGTGATTAAAGAGGCAAGAGAATGACCGGAGATCGTTTGTTCCATATGATCATTTCCGAATATACTCCCTATACTTCTCATCATTCCCTTTGGTTCACCTTCATCTTTGAGTCTTTGTATAAACAAGGGAGAGCTTAAATTAAGGATCAGCTAACAAGTTAAAAACTTGATTGCAGTCTATACAAAATAATAAAGCATTAGTAATGAGAAAACCCCTTCTGGCTTTATGTGTTTAAATTATTGTTAAGGATTGGTTTTGTAGGTATTGCTTACTTTAAAATGAAGTTTTAGGAGTTTGAATAACTCTAATATGTGGAAATGTAAATAATAGGAAATTGGAGTCAACAGCAACTTCTTATGGCATTTTGGGTTGATTTAATACTGTCTGTAGTTAGGGAAAAAAGGGATTAGGATACAGACTGTCAGAACTGGGAGAGACCCTACAGACCAGTTAATCCCCTCCTCCTCCATTTTGCAGATTTTTTTTCTTTTCTTTTTTCTCTTTCATTTTCCCCCCCAGACCTGGGACCTCATTGGTATAAGGAACTACTAGTACGGAAATTTCCTCATTCAGTTCAGATCTGTGCCTGTTCCGCAACTTCTAGTCTGAAAAAGTTCCTGGGTCCCTAAGGGGATAAGGGATTTACTCAGATTCACAGAGCCAATATATGACAGGGATTGTGCTGTTAGTACCACTATCTCTGTCTACTTTTAAAAACCTTCATTTTAATTTTTTTTTTTGGAAGGGCAATGGGGGTTATGTAACTTGCCCAGGGTCACACAACTAGTACACCTCAAGTGTCTGACGACGGATTTGAACTCAGGTCTTCCTGAATCCAGGGCCAGTACTTTATTCACTGAGCCACCTAGACGCCCCAGCTATAGATCTTTTAGCTCTAACTTCTTCAGCAGTTTTTTCAATTCGCTGTTTTCCTTCCCCGCCCCCCCCCCCCCCTTTGGTCTGTCTTTCTTTTAGATCACTCCAGCTTTAAAAGAGGAAAATTAAAGTCTTCTACAATTTTTGTGTTAACTTCTATATCTTTTTGTGGTTCAGTTAGCTTTTCCTCTATTAATTTAGATACTATGCTATTTGGCAGATACATATTTCGTAAAGGTATTATTTCATTGTCTATGGTTCCTTTAAGCATAATATAGTTTCTCTGTTTATCTCTCTTGACATTGAGCATTTTTTTTTTTTTTTGCCTTGTCTGACAGCATGATTGCAACTCCTGCTGTTTTGGAATCACCGGATACATAATATGTTTTAGTTTGGTCTCCTCATTTCATTCCAGATATAGCTTTGTTTTTAGACTTTTTTTGTTGAAATTTGTTGGATGACATTTTATTAGATTTCTTTGGTCTATTCACATTTAAATTTATTATTATTTGGCTTGTGTTTACCCCATTTATTTCTTTGGTGTTGGTTTTTTGTTTTTTGTTTTTGGTGAGGCAATTGGGGTTAAGTGACTTGCCTAGGGTCACACAACTAGTAAGTGTTAAGTGTCTGAGGCCAGATTTGAACTAAGGTCCTCCTGAATCCAGGGCTGGTGCTCTATCCACTGTGCCACCTAGCAGCCCCTTTGATATTCATTTTTATTCCCTTCATTTTTAAAGTCAATACTTAACCCCTGTGATTCATTTTCCTTATACTGTTTTGATGCTAACCTACAGGCTCTTCCTTGCCCCCTTTCTTTTTACGTGCCTTATCCCAAATTTGTTGAATTTAAATTGCTTCCTTCTTTCTTTCCTTCCTTATTTTCTCTCTTCCCCTTTTCCTATAGTTTTAAAAAAATTTTTCAACTCTTTTGACTTTTTTTTTTTTGTGAGGCAGTTGGGGTTAAGTGATTTGCCCGAGGTCACACAGCTAGTAAATGTCAAATATCTGAGGTTGGATTTGAACTCAGGTCCTCCTGAATCCAGGGCCAGTGCTCTATCCACTGTGCCACCTAGCTGCCCCTTGACTCTCTTTTTTTTTGGCGGGGCAGTGAGGGTTAAGTGACTTGCCCAGGGTCACACAGCTAGTAAGTGTCAAGTGTCTGAGGCCGGATTTGAACTCAGGTACTCCTGAATCCAGCCACTACGCCACCTAGCTGCCCCCTTGACTCTCTTTTTAACCAAGTAGTTGTCATGCTTCAAAATCTTTCCTACATCTCTCTAAACTTCTTATTTTAAGTAACATTCTTTGGGGGCACCCATCTCCAAATTTTTCTTAGCTTTGTCTTTTCCCTTTCAGTCTACTCCGACTTCTACTCTCCTATCTATGGGTTGTACCACATAGCTTTTTTCTTTTTTGTTCTCTCTCTGCCCCTCATAAGAGTAGAGCTTTTAAAGTACCAGATTTAAACTTCCTTCTTCTTCTTCTTTTTTTTAAAGTGAGGCAATTGGGGTTAAGTGACTTGCCCAGGGTCACACAGCTAGTAAGTGTTAAGTGTCTGAGGCCGGATTTGAACTCAGGTCCTTCTGACTCCAGGGCCGGTGCTCTATCCACTGCGCCACCTGGCTGCCCCTAAACTTTCTTCTTTATACCATTTCTAGGTTACTATGTTTCTAGATCTTTTATCATCCTCCCTGTGCCTTACTCTTTCTTAGAAATAACTCATGAAGGAAGCAGTGTTGATTGGAAGCAATGTCATGTGGTTTCAGTCTGTTTTCTGAGTTATGAGACACACTCTACTCTCAATGTTAGGTTACTCTATCTCTGATTTTATGTGCGCTCTACCATGTTGGCTACAGGCTGCCCTTGGGGATTCAGACATTTCTTTTCCTGGGTTTGGATATAGTCCTAGTAGGGACAAACCTATCTTAGAGAAGGAAGTCTCATATTGCATAACTTTCCCCCCAAGATGAAATATAAATATATATACATACATATATGTATATGTGTATATATATATATGCATACACATATTTCTTGTTTTGTTTTACAAGAAATGCTTGAAACCTCAAGGTATTAACTGGTTAAATGTCTCAATTTTAATAATAAAATAATAGACAAGTTTTTTGCGAGTAACTGGGAGACTTTCAGATACAAAGGAAATTGAAACACATAGGAAATACATATGCACCTCTCCCATTCATGGAAATGTTATTTAGGGCTACTTTTTCTTCTCTCCTTTTAGAAAGAGCCTTTCCTTCCACTATCCTTATTTTATTTTCCCCCCTCCATTGATTTTATCTTATTTTCCAATAGCACATAGTCTTGTTAAGAAATTAAAAACCTCACTATCCTTTCACTATTCACCTATGGATTTGGTGGGGTTGCATCTTCAGCTTTTCTCTGTCTCTTACTTCCATACTTTCCATATATGGCCATATTTTATTAAAGGTCTATTTGTTTCCCCTAAATTCTTCTTCTTGTGGGGCAATGAGTGTTAAGTGACTTGCCCAGGGTTACACAGCCAGTAAATGTCAAGTGTCTGGGTCCGGATTTGAACTCAGGTCCTCCTGAGTCCAGGACCAGTGCTCTATCTACTGCGCCACCTAGCTGCCCCGGTCTATTTGTGTCTATAAAGATTAGGCTCAGATTTATAGGACATGTTTTGAGTTGCAATTTCAGCTCTTTTGCTTTTTGGAACCTCTTATTACATTCCCTCCTCTGATTCTCATGGCTGAAGAGTAATCCTGGGTTATTCTAATTTCCTATGTATTTCAGTTTCCTTTGTATCTGAAAGTCTCCGTTTCTTGCAAAAACTTGTCTATTATTTTATTACTAAAATTGTGACATTTAACCAGTTAATACCTTGATGTTCCAAGCATTTTTTTATAGCAGAGATCTGTTGGTTTGATCAATTAGTGTTTTGCTGTCTAATATTAAAACATTTGAGATGGGTTTCTTGTATTTCTTGCAAGATGGTGTTTGTGTTTTTTGTTTTGTTTTGTTTTTGTCATGTTCTTCTGGGAGCGTTATATTATATTATCACATCCTATCTTCAAGCTTGAGCTTGAATAGAATATATATCATTTTGCTTTTTGTTTTGCTTTTGCCAAGTTTTCTTCCCCTTCTGTATTTTTCAGTTCCAAATCTGATTATTTCTTTGAGTTTTTATTCTTCCATGTCTTAAAGACTCTCTCTCTCTGTGTATGTGCTTGCAAATGAAGTTTTTATTCCAGCTTTCTCCCTTAAACTTGTAGTCTTATAGCCTTTCTCTTACATTCCTAATGGCTTTTTTTTTTAGTGAGGCAATTGGGGTTAAGTGACTTGCCTGGGGTCACACAGCTAGTAAGTGTTAAGTGTCTGAGGCCAGATTTGAACTCAGGTACTCCTGACTCCAGGGCCAGTGCTCTATCCACTTTGTCACCTAGCTGCCCCACTAATGGCTTTTCTCTGGCTACACTCCTCACCCTTTGGTTCCACCATCCTTCTATTGTTCCCTCATCTCTGGATGTATTCAGTCTCCTAGAGTTGGGGGGTAATGTTCTAGCCCAGGGATCATTAACTTATTCATGTCATGAACCCCTTCTTTGATTAATTTTTCAAATGAATAAAATTAAATACATAGAATCACAAAGAAAACTAGTTATATTGAAATACAGTTATTGAAATACTTTTTTTCTTTTTTTTGGTGAGGCAAGTGGGGTTAAGTGACTTGCCCAGGGTCACACAGCTAGTAAGTGTTAAGTATCTGAGACCAGATTTGAACTCAGGTCCTTCTGAGTCCAGGACCAGTGCTCCATCTACTGCACCACCTAGGTGCCCCTTGAAATACTTTTTAAAAGGTAAGTTCACAATCTCTAAGTTAAGAGCACTTGCTTTACAGGGAATCTAGTGTTGGAAAGAGTAGGGTGACTTCTGCCACCTATCTCAAATTTCCTCCATTCCAGGAGATGATTCAGAATACACTGGCAGGACTACATGTCTCATACTCCTTTCACTTTAATCTCAAAGGAGGAGGGTATAAAACTCAAGATGATTTGATCTCTACATTGAACAGGAGCCTGTTTAACATGGTGGCCCCTGAATACCGGATGCCAATGCTAAGAGTCATGGTTATCAAAAAATATATCTTAAAGGAGGAATCGTGTGTTCCATTAATCACCACTCATAACACCCAGTGCTTATGCTACCATTTGTAATGATGACCTATATAGTTCAACATTGAATCCTGCTTCTTTGAACTAATTACTACCAGTGGGTGGAAAGTGGGATGTTCTTTTGGCACAACTTTGATGACTTGTTCCAAATTTTAGCAATACTGGCAGAAGACAGGGGGATTATACAGTTAACTGAATCTGCCTAATTGGCTTCAGGCCTTTAAATCCATGCACTCATGGATTTGAGCAGGGTGCTCCAATTTCACCAGATACCAATTGTAATGAGCAGAACACAAGGAGATAGAACATAGACCCTGGAGTAAGAAGGCTCTGAGTTCAAACACAGCCTCAGATGCTTACTAGCTTTGTGATTCCAGGCAAGTCTCTTACCTCCTATTGCTTCTTCTCCCCCAACCCCAATAAAAAAATAACAGAATACATGGGAAGAAGAGAGAAGTAGCTTAGTATCAAAAAGGCATCCCAGTGGATGGAGCTCAGGAATTGGAGTAAGCAATTGAGTTCAAATTTAGCCTCATTCACTTACTAGATGTGTGAACCTAGGCAAGTCACTTAGCCTTTGTCTGCCTCAGTTTCCTCATCTGTAACTTAAGGACAATAATAGCAATTACCTCCCAAGATAGTTGTTAGGATAAAATTAGGTAAGACTTGAGTTTTAAAAATTTTTAAGTACTATATAAATGATAGCGATTTCTACTACAACTACAACAATTACTACTACCACTACTACAAGCATTACTACTACTACTACTACTACTACTACTACTACTACTACTACTACTGCTACCACCACCACCACCACAACTACTACCACCACCACCACCACTACCACTACTACTACTATTGTTAAAGCTCAAATGGTGAATCTGCTAAAAACAAAAAAGTGGGCAATGGCTTCAGAGAATATTCTCCAAGGACCCCCAAGTGATAGCGATGAGTTTATTATAAGCACTTTAAGTGCCTTCATTAGCAAACATCATATATACTAAATTTATGTTGAGCAACCTATTCTGAGTGATATCCTTGGATCTGTGTCAGAAAGGGAAAGCCCAGAAGTTTACATTTCATTTTGAACCAGGAAGGTGCTGAAACTTACTGGTGGGAGGAGTATGTATCTTCTCCATGGATGTGGAGAAGAGGAAGCCATGTAAATTCTGAAGGGGTCAAAAATAGCCTTAAGGAGGAAAGGTTCTAGGAATGGGGATGCTTTCCCCCAGAGAATGAACTAAACAAAACAAAACTGAAGGATCTCAATGACAATGTATCTCAGGGCTACAGAGCATTATTAAATGGGTATTAGTGGACAACTTCCTCACAGTTTAACAGCTTTGACTTGTTTCAATTATTGGTCAGTGAAGATAGAGAATTATGAAGAACTCTGAAAATCCATCTTGTCACTGTTTTTTCTTTGTTTCCATTTGGCATTCCCTTATCAATAAAAAATGAATACCCCTTTACTAACAATGGGTTTTTCCATTTGATTGCTATTGATTCAGCAAATCCACAATTATCTATTGAGTATGTGTTCCAAGCAGAGGGTTTTTTGGGGGGGGGGCAGGGAAATGAGGGTTAAGTGACTTGCCTAGGGTCATACAGATAGTAAGTGTCAAGTATCTGAGGCTGGATTTAAATTCAGCTCCTCTTGAATCGAGGGCTGCTGTTTTATCCACTGTGCCACCTAGCTGCCCCACCATAACTATAGTTTGAGGTGGGGTTCATGAGAGACCTTAGGTATCTCAGGTTGGCTTTATCTTATGATTTTTGTTGTTTTATTGTTGAGTTGTTTTTAAGTTGCGTCCAACTCTTTGTGACCCCATATGGGTTGTTTTTTTTTTTTTTGCAAAGTTAGTGGAGTGGTTTGTCATTTCCTTCTCCAGCTTATTTTGCATATGAAGAAACAGAGGCAAGCAACATTAAATGACTTGCCCAAGGTCACCGAGGTTGTAAGTATCTAAGGCCAGATTTAAACTCAGTTCATTCTGACTCCGGGTCAGGTGCTCTACCCACTGTTCCACCTAGTTGCCCCAATCTTATGCTAAACAGAGGCAACCCCCTCCCCTCTATTTCAGGTTTTTACTGACCTGGACTTAGGGTCAAGATAGACCTGAATTCAGGTCCCATCTCTGACATATACAAAGTGTGTGACCATGTTGGTCAGTTACAACCTTTTGGACAATATCCGGGAACTTTAATAGACTGTACTGGAAAGTTGTCTTTCTGTATGGCTGGTGGGAGTCCCCACAATGTATCTGCAACACCTGGTATCTTTTTCTCGATTAAGCATATTAAAAGAAAAAAACTTGACAACAACATCCTTTTCTGTTCTAAACTTGACTTCTTTTTTCTTAACTAAACTTATTATTTCTGTGGTACAAGGAACACCCCAGTGAGGAATCATTTTACTACTGCAGATCTGAACTTACTCTTCAGCTTAGAGTTGAGAGAAATGGTCATTTCTCTCTTGTATGAATAATAAATTACTGAATCAAGACTGAGGTTTTGGGTATTCTAAGTCACTACCCCATACCCTCATTGTAATAGAGCCCACCTCTCATTAACTATTTTTTTTTTTTTTAGTGAGGCAATTGGGGTTAAGTGACTTGCCCAGGATCACACAGCTAGTAAGTGTTAAGTGTCTGAGGCCGGATTTGAACCCAGGTACTCCTGACTCCAGGGCCGGTGCTCTATCCACTGCTCCACCTAGCTGCCCCTCTCATTAACTATTAACCAATCAGAGTTGATTGTTGCCCTCAGGAACACCTGCTCTTCCAAGGGCAAATAAAGTGAGCCTTTAACATTTGAGTGTCATTGACCTCTTTTTATTAATAACATGCTATCTTTATTAATAAGATGATTTAATGACCCAGAAATTATGTCTCTCAAATGTTTTAAACACGAGAAAGTCTTGGTGTTAACTGAAAAGGGTGGGGGGAGAAGGGAATAAGTACATAGTTCTTACTAGGTGCCAGGCATTGTATTAAGCACTTTTTGCCCCTTACAAATATTATGATCCTCACAAACAACCCTAGGAGGCAGGTTCTAGGTTCTATTAATATTTCCATTGTGCAGTTGAGGAAGCTAAAAGCAAACAGAAGTTAAGTGACTTGACCAAGGTCACACAGTGGGTGTTAGATTTGAAATAAATTTTTTCTTACACAAAGCTAATAACAAGATAATAACATATTGACTAAAGACGATAAACTCAAATTTCCCATGTTCAAAGACCAGTGAAGGTGAAAAATCATTATAGTTATGGAATTTTGGGTTCTTCTTTCTCCAAATCTCAGACAACCTCTTATGAGCCTCCCATTTATACCCAGCTTACCTGTTTCACTCCCAATCAAGGGCTGGTTTGCAAAATGTTTGACAAACTCCTTCAAACTTGAGAACTCATTAAAGCCAAACTTGAATGAATAGCCTGTGTATTCCACAGGAAAGTGTTTGACAGATTCTTTGGCTCTGAAAGGGGAAAACAGTTATTATTTATATATATCTACTTGTTATTTACATGAAATTCATCATTTTTTGAAAAGAAATGCATGATCCCAATAGGATTCCAGTTATTACTATCTAAGAACTAAGACATTTGATACAGTGGTTGAATTTTCTCAGGGCGGGGCCCATTCTCCAGAGGACTGGACAAATTCTGCTTTGCAGAGTACATGCAAAACCCAATTCTACTCTTGGATGGAAAGCAGGGGAGTGATCTCCTTTGTGCATTCATTGTCTAACTTTTCTGAAGGGCCCTTACAGACAGTTCTAAAACAAGGTCTGTGGTGAGACAGAAAGGGAATAGGACATAGTACGTATGAATGCATGCACACACATGCACATGCACACTTACACACACCCCCCCTCTATATGATATCCTACTGTACCACATAGCCTTCAAGATAAAGATCATTATTCTAGGTCTTATCATCGAAGACAATGAAACACTTCCACCCTAATGCAGTTCTTTCCATGTTTGGTTATGATGTTCATACTTTTTGGGGGGGGGGGCAATGAGGGTTAAGTGACTTGCCCAGGGTCACACAGCTAGCAAGTGTCAAGTGTCTGAGGCCAAATTTGAACTCAGGTCCTCCTGAATCCAGGGCCAGTGCTCTATCCACTGCGTCACCTAGCTGCCCTGATGTTTATACTTCTTATAGAATAAAGTAAATGCTGACATTTGGAGACCACCATCATGTATTGTCATTCAGATTAAATTTTCATCCCCATTTCTCATCGCCATTCCAATAAATAAACCTCTGAGTGCAATAAATTCTATACTGCCTAATTCCCTAAAAAGGAATGGGCAGCCGTAACCCACCAAAATGTAGCTCTTGTCACTAATTGTGAGGGAACAGCAAGCATGGCTTGGCTATTTTACTATTCAGAACTGGGAGCTCCTTGACCAGACTGTCCAAAAATAGCAATGCAGGGGCAGCTAGGTGGTGCAGTGTATAAAGCACTGGCCCTGGATTCAGGAGGACCTGAGTTCAAATCCGGCCTCAGATACTTGACACTTACTAGCTGTGTGATCCTGGGCAAGTCACTTAACCCTCATTGCCCCGAAAAAAAAGAAAGAAAATAACAATGCAGATTTGTGACCCAGTGGTATGTGTGGGAATCAAGCAGAATTAAGTGGAAGGGGGAAAGAGGGTGGCAATTGAATCAGTTATCCCATCCCACTTAGAGTAATTACATTAACCAAGTAAGAACATAGTGAATGAATCAATTAAGGGGATTAGATTAGGTCAGAGAAGTATTTGATCAATTAGGAAGGTGTGAAAGCCATTAGAGGAGTAGAAGTAACTGAAAAAATTCTGGGATAGACTGAAAAGTATCAGTTGGGCCAGTGGTTCTTATTTAAAGGAGCCTAGTTTTCCAATGAAAGAGAGAACAGTTCTAGGCAAAGCCCTGGGAGAGAATCACTTTGGTGGGAGGAGAGAAGAGCCTTTGACTCTTCCACCTTGACCAGATAATCACTTCCTGAACTTCAAAAAATCAGAGGATTTGGGCTTCTCATCATTATTGTAACAGCATCCTTAGAAGAACTGATGGGAGCATATACATCAGGCACTGAGGATGAACTAGACACTCTAAGGAAAGGCAGCTTCAGGCCTGAATAAGGTGTTCAGTAGAAGGGTACACCATACCTAAGAGAACTTCATTTGGGGTCAGATTATGAAGGGGAGAAAGCAGAAGGATTTCTACAAGCAATGACTTACTCCTTTGGCTTCATATTCTCTAAGCTGGAGACTATTTTTACCTGGATTCCGCATATGACTGTTGTGAGTGGGTCCCAGGTTTGGAGGAGAGTTTGTACCAACTGTTCTTATTATATTACCTTAGTAAAATTGTTTCTAAAAGCTATTTAGGCCTGGGTAATTCATTTATATAAAAAGATAAACAATGGCTGACATATACTGGTGGAGGCTCATGGGCCTCTACGATGGGAAAAATATTTTCCATCCTAGAATCCTGAGGGAAAAGGTAATAGAGTAAGAGCTGAGCTCTGCTTGGGCCCATCATCAAGGATGCTGGGAGAGTAAGCCTGGGGTTTGCGTGACATGAATATAATTGCCAAGTGCTGTTATGTTGTGCCCCTTTCTTGAATGGACAACTTACTTCACTGAAAGAGCATATAGACTGGTCTTCCCAGTGCTGTTTCTTAAGAGGTAACTTCCGTCACTTCCATTTGAGAGAAGAAGGGCTTCTGCTGCGTGGCGAGTGAGATTACCATGGTACCACCTAAAAGGGCAAAACATCAGGGTTGTGCTTAAGGAAGAAGATGTAGCAATCGCCTTTTTGCTGAGTTCATGACCACAGATGAGTTCAATCATTTCCCCTCCGGTATGGGGTGTTTAAAGAACAAAGATGTTAAACTGCTCTAAGAAGAGGGTTAAATATCAATGTTCCATTTGACCCCCTGTGCTTCAGGTAGAACACACTCATCAAGACCAAAACTAGAGAAGACCCCTACCTCTTGTCTTCTTCTGGCCACAGGAAACAGGAACTCAATTTTGTAGAGTCAGAGATGCCAGTTTGGAATGGCAACAAACCTAGCAGCATTTTCCTTTGAGTCCAGGCTCCATGAGTAGGTAGCCAGATATGGAGGTCCCTAACAGTGACAGGATGTTGAATGGTATTAGATAAGCTGCAGGAACTTCAGTCTGCCCTGGGGTGGGGATGGAGTTCATGTGCTGTGAGGAGTTGATTCCAAGAGTTTACTGCCTTTCTTCTGCCATCTTGGCTCCACCCTGGACATGCTCTAATCTTCTTAATCTTAAGGGTGTTTTTTTTTTTCTCCTAGACCTTATTTGCTCAAAGCCAAATAATGTTGTTGTGAGGAGTTGAGAACCAGATTCAGACCTCCTAGGTTCCTCATCTGATGATCGGCTATAGTGGATCAGTAAGAGATTGTGCTGTATTTCTTATATAAAGACTCCTTGAGAGAGTCCTGGCTTTTTTGGGGGGTTAGGGTGAAGTGCTAAACAACATGAACTGTGTCTTTCTTGGAACCCCTATTTTAGGGCTTTCCCTATATTATGGCTAGGGAAGACCTGGGTCTAGGAAAATTTGGGGGAATGCCACCCCAACTGAGTTCCTCCAAACCACTTGATGAAATCACAAAATGAAAGGGGAAAGTAACAGAGATGCTGAAGCAACAAGGTAGAGCTGCAGTGGATTTTCCCCCCTTCTACCCCATAGGTGGTGTCCAATAGAACAGAGTATAGCTGGCACATAATAAATACTTAATAAATTGTTTATTGATTGAGTGAAATGGATAGGAAATAATTCTTACGAGCTCTCAAAGTCCTATTTAGAAAAGGTAGAGTCCAAATTTACTCATGAGCATAAGGGAAAGGGGTATTTTTTGTACTAGTATTCAACTGCCTGCTTTTCCTAGTTGGCCTAATGGAGAGCTATGAAGAGCGAGAACAGCCTAGGTCCTCAGATACTGTATAAGTAAAATAGGATTGTGACCCAACAGGACCTCACCCACATTCCATCTCTATCCTTCTTGTCTGACTGGTCTTTCTTAAATGTCCTTTTCTGGATCAACATCTATGTCCTGCCCACCCTATGCCTGGGTATGTCCCAGGACTCCATCGTTGTGGGCGGCCTTTTTTTTCCCCTCTAAAGATTCCCTGTCTTTCAGTGATCCCATTAGCTTTCATGAGTTCCAATGATCATCTCTATGCAGATGACTCCCAAGTCCACATAAGCAGCCTCATTGGTCTTCAGAGCTCCAGGCCTGCATCACCAACTTCCTTTTTGATATCACCATGTAGCTGTTCCACACATATCTCAAACTCAACTTCTCCATGATGTAACTCATTATCTTTTCTCCAAACCTAGCCTTCTTTCTAGCTTCTCTGTTTCTACTGAGTGTGACACCATACTTCCAATCACTGAAGCTCTTTTTTTAAAATCTTTTTTTTTAATCACTGAAGCTCTTAACCCAGTTCCCCTCTCCCCACCCCACCCCCAATTAATTTTCTTCACATTAATTAAACATAAGTTGTATCAGGGAGTCATTCACTAGATGACCCAGATCTTTTCTGAGATTTTATATAATCTAAAGGAAATACTGGGTAAGGGTGAGAAGGGGAACAGAACTGGTCAACAGTTATATTGTAGTTTTGAGAACCAAAACAAGATTAAACCAAACCAATCCCCTCCCCCAACATCAAGAATAGTCTCCCTTTTCCTCTCTGCTCCTGTTTCCTTTGTCTCTGTTTCTCCTCCAGCCTCTACCTTCAGCAAGAGGAAAATCATGTTTTGGAAGAAGAATTATTGCCTCTTTTTTTGGGGGGGGGGTGAGGCAGTTGGGGTTAAGTGACTTGCCTAGGATCATACAGCTAGTAAGTATTAAGTGTCTGAGGCCACACTTGAACTCAGGTCCTCTTGACTCCAGGGCTGGTACTCTATCCACTGCGCCACCTAGCTGCCCCACTATTGCCTTTTAATACCCTTAAATTTAACTATCGATCAAATAGGTACAAAATGAAACTTGGACATGATAACAGAGGAAACCCCGGGTTTAAATGAGGCAACATAGCCTAACGTCTCCCACTGAAAACATATCTCCACAATGGGGAGAGACCTGGGGCCAAACTGATCTATTCATGGGAATGAAATTTTGTCATAATTTTCCAATCTACAAAGAAAAAAAATTTCTGTTCCCCATGAGGTTTTATTCATGATCTACTTTGTGGACCATTGTGCCCACGTAGCCTGAATAATAGCAAAAATAGGACCCTTCCTCCCAGCAGCCATGTTTAACCTCAAAGGCTTTTAAAAGGAAAAGGTTTGAACGTCAGTGGAGGAAGTTCCTTCATAGGTCTCAGAGTTATCTCTTTTCTAAAACCGTGTTTCCTGGTGTCTATTTCTTGAGTACATTTCCTCTTTCAGGCAAAGATGTCATCACCCTGTATTTTTTCACGATCGCCTAAAACTGTACCTTTAAAAAGAGGAAGTACCTCTGAAAGTAAACATACCTGCTCATCAGCCTCAGTCTTCCACTAACTCAGTTCAGTCCTAACCTTGGACGAGATCTGGAGATAAGCTCACAGCTGTATGCTGCTAAAAGCACTCAAAGGGCCATGGGAGAATTGAGCAAAGAATCTGTTAACCCCTTCAGGCTTTTCTAAGGTAAAAATTTCATTTCTCTTCAGCCAGTGGATGCTCAACAAGGCCTTTTATGTATTTCTTTTTATCTGTAGATCCTTTTAAGACAAAAATCTCAGTATAACAAAGGCCCAATGCACTTCTTTGAAATTCACTTTTTATAGCAATGGCTGATTCTGCAAAATTATTATTATTATCATTATTATTTTTTTGGTGAGGCAATTGGGGTTAAGTGACTTGCCTAGGGTCACAAGCTAGTAATTGTTAAGTGTCCGAGGCCGGATTTGAACTCAGGTCCTCCTGAATCTAGGGCCAGTACTCTATCTACTGCGCCACCTAGCTGCCCCTCTGCAAAACTCTAATCCAACAAAATAACACAGATTTCCCCCTGATTGTGTTGAAGCATGATTTGACCTGTACTGTTTGAAACATTTCTAGGAGTTCTTTTATTTACTTAAGAAAAAACCCAACAGAAAACAAAACAAAACAGAAAACTCCAAGGCTCTATTTTGGTTCTTAAGTAACTTAGATAGAAGGTAAACTATAACTTGTTACAAGATCTATATGCCACGGACTTTGTACAAATATGGGCTAGCCACATTGTTTGAATGCCAAATTTTTGTTTGCCTAAAAGACTATTTTATGGAGAACTCATGAAAGGCAGGCACTCATATGAGGTCAGAAGAAGCAACACAAGGAGACTCTCAAGGTCTCTCTGAAGAACTCTGGAATCAATTGTGAGACATGGGAGACACTAGCACAGAACTGACTGGCATGGCGTGCCTGCATCAAAGAAGATGCAAAGCAGAATTACAGTAGCTCAAAAAAACATAAGACACACAAATTTAGAGCCATCTCCACTCCACATGTTCATGTGGACTATTTGTGTCTGACCTGTGGTAGAGCCTTCTGGGTTTGTATTTGTCTGATCAGCCACAGTCATTCACACTGTACCTTGACCCCAACATAGTGATGTCATTTTGATCCTCTCAAGAATGAAGAACAACAACCAACCAAGCTCTAGGGACTGGACCTGTGATGTCATTGGTATAGGGATCCTTCAGTGATGAACTTCCTTTATCAGTTCAGGGGTGCTTGCTTTGTTATTTCAAGTATTTCTTTGTTGTTGAGTCGTTTCAATCATGTCTAACTCTTCGTGATGCTGTTTGGGGTTTTCTTGGCAGAGATACTGGAGTGGTTTGCCATTTACTTCTCCAGCTCATTTTATGGATGAGGAAACTGAGACAAACAGGGTTAAGTGACTTGCCCAGGGTCACACAGCTAGAAAGTGTCTGAGGTCAGATTTGAACTCAGGAAGATGAGTATGCCTGACTTCAGGCCTGGTACTCTATTTACTGTACCACCTAGCTGCCCTTTAAAAAATCTATATATTATAGATTTTAAATTTATATATTATTTATATATCTATACCTCTCTATGGATGTATATACCTACATGTGTCTATATACACATATGTGTGAATTTGCATGCCAACCTTGCTCAGTGGCCATGCTAATCTAGTCTGTATTTTTCCAGTTTTAGTTTATGTGCTACTTAAGTGACCACTCTGCCATTTTTTTGTAGCCCATACAGTCTAAGAGAGTAGCCTGTTGGACTCTGTGAGGTTACATGACTTTCCCAGGGTCACACAGAAAATATGCATCAGAGGTGGCACTTGAACCTGAATTTCTGTCTCTGAGGCTTGGTGTTTATCTACTATATTATG